>NW_020885156.1:20684-60647 GCF_003945725.1 Corapipo altera
GCATACGGACGAAGATACCTCCCACACAAAAGGTGTCAGCACAGAAAACTCTCCCTGCAATGGAGTCTCCAGGTTGACAAATCAACTGCAACACAAAACCAAAGCTTCCAGGTTTTCTTTCCTGGGGATACGGGCTCTTGTTTCCTGTTTTCAGCCTTACCTCCCCACTTCCAGCCCTACACCCAAAATTGCATAGAAACAAATATTCCTGCCACACCAAAGGTGTCAGCTAAGAAAACTCTTCCTGCCAATGGAGTTTCCAGGCTTACAAACCAACTGCAAGACAAAAGCAAAGCTTCCAGGTTTCCTTTCCTGGGGTTATGGGCTGCTTTTTCCTGTTTTCAGCCCTGCCTCACAACTGCCAGACCGACTCCCAAAATTGCATACGGATGAAGATTCTTGCCAGACTAAAGTATCAGAACAGACAGCTCTTGCTGTTCATGGAGTGCCCAGGCTGATCTATCAACTGCACCACAAAGCCAAAGCTTCCAGGTTTTTTTTCCTGGCTACAAGGCCTGTTGTTTGCTTTTTTCAGAGTTGCCTCACAACTGCCAGACCGACTCCTAAAATTGCATACATAAAGAGATTCTTCCCAGAACAAAGGTGCCAGCACAGAAAACTCTTGTTGCCCATAGAGTGCCCAGGCTGACCCACCAAGTACACCAGAAAGCCAAAGGTTCCAGTCTTCTTCACTGGGGAAATGGCTATTGTTTGCTTTTTTCAGATCTACCTGCCAACTGACAGTCCGACTTCCAAAATTGCATATGGACGAGGATTCCTCCAACAGGAAAGGTGCCAGCAGAGAAAACTTTCCCTGCAATGGAGTCTCCAGCCTGACAAACCAACTGTAACAAAAAGCAAAAGCTTCCAGGTTTTCTTTCCTGTTTCCTGTTTTCAGCCCTGTCTCACAACTGCCAGACCAACTCTGAAATTGCATACAAAAAAACATTCCTCCCCAAAAAAAGGTGCCAGCACAGAAAGTTCTTGCTGCCCATCGAGTGCCAAGGCTGACCCACCAAGTACACCAGAAAGACAACGTTTCCAACCTTTCTTTCCAGGGGAAATGACAATTGTTTCCTGTTTTCTGCCCTGCCTCACATCTGCCATCCCGACTCCCAAAACTGCATATAAACAAAGATTCCTCCAACAGCAAATGTGCCAGCACAGAAAGTTCTGTCTCCCAATGGAGTGCCCAACCTGGCCCACCAACTGCACCACAAAGCCAAAGTTTGAAAGCTTTCTTTCCTGGTGACTAGGCCTGGTGTTTCCTGTTTTGAACCATGCCTCCCAACTACCAGTCCGACTCCCAAAATTGCATACAGACGAAGACTCCTCCCAGACTATAGTTGCCAGCACAAACAAGTATTCATCCCACACCAAAGATGCCAGCAGAGAAAGCTCTTGCACTCAATGGAGTTCCCAGCCTGGCCCACCAACTGCACCACAAAGTCAAAGCTTGAAGGTTTTCTTTCCTGGCGATATGGACTGCTGTTTCCTATTTTGAACTGTGCCTCCCAACTGCCAGCCCGACTCCCAAAATTGCATACAAACAAATATTCCTCCCAGAACAAAGGTACCAGAACAGAGTGTTCTTGCTGTCAATGGAGTGCCCAGGCTGGCCCAGTAACTGCATCACAAAGCCAAAGCTTCCAGTCTTTCTTTCCTGGGGATAAGGTCTGTTTTTTCCTATTTTCAGTCTTTCCTGCCTACTTCCAGCCCTACTCCCAAAATTGCATACAGGCGAAGATTCCTCCCAGACTAAAGTACAAGCACAGTGTGCAAGTTTCAAGCTGGCTTCCTGCCAAGTCCCTGAAACTTGACAACAAGAACCTCCTTCCCAGAGAGGGAAGAAAAAAATCGACCTAAGCAGCCAAAGCTATAGCAAAAAATATATATATATTTTACATATGAGACAGATATATGCAATGAGAATATTACACATCACAACTCAGGAAATCCGAAATAGCTCCCCAAAAGGGAAGAGGGGGAGGGAGAAGGGAAAAGGACAAAACAGGACAAAAAAGGGACACAGATCAAACAAGTCTACACAATCTAAAAAACCCAGTAACTAGTCAACTGAAGAACTGTCAAAATCTCACCACTTCCCTTTGAACAAGCAGTATGGTTAGACATGGCTGAGCACTCTCCCCTCACGTGTGGTAGATAACAGCAGTCGCTGTAGGACTCAGCTCCAGATAAGCCAGACCGAGACAGGGACCCACCGTTCCCGAACCTCGTCGGAAAGGAAGAGAGCGAGGTCCCTACTGCTGACTTTCTTTATACCTCAAGTTACGTAAAGGAATACTTCCGTGATCGCCTTCCTAGTTCCTTCCTGGTTATAAGCTGGTCTCCAGGAAGGCCTAGAGAGAAACCATCACACACAGAAAGCTCTTGCTGTTCATGGAGCGTCCAGGTTGGCCCATCAAGGCTTTCTTTCCTGGCGACAAGGTCTGTTGTTTGGTTTTTTCAGACCTGCCTCCCACCTACCAGCCCAACTCCCTAAATTGCAAACGAATGATGATTCCTCCCAGAACAAAGGTACCAGAACAGAAAGCTATTGCTGCCCATAGAGTTCCCAGGTTGACCCACCAAGTACACCAAATAGCCAAAGTTTGCAGTCTTTCTTTCCTGGTAAATGGCAATTGTTTCCTCTTTTCTGCCCTGCCTCATATCTACCAGCCTGACTCCCAGAATTGCATATAAACAAAGATTCCTCCAACAGGAAAGGTGCCAACACAGAAAGCTCTTGCTCTAAATGGAGTGCCTAGCCTGGTCCATCAACTGCACCACAAAGCCAAAGCTTCCAGGCTTTCTTTCCTGGCGATAAGGGTTGTTGTTTGCTTTATTCAGACCTGCCTCCCAACCGCCAACCCGACTCCCAAAATTACATACGGACTAAGACTCCTCCCAGACTACAGTTGCCAGCACAGAAAGCTCTTGCTTCCCATGGAGTGTCAAGGCTGGACCATCAACTGCACCACAAAGTAAAAGTTTCCAGGCTTTCTTTCCTGGCGACTAGGTCTGTTGTTTGTTTTTTTCAGTCCTGCCAGGTCGACTCCCAAAATTGCATACAAAGAATCCTTCCACAACAAAGATGCCAGCACAGAAAGCTCTTGCTCTAAATGGAGTGCCTAGCCTGGCCCGCCAACTGCACCACAAAACCAAAGCTTCCAGGCTTTCTTTCATGGTGATACGGGCTCTGGTTTCCTGTTTTGAACCATGCGTCCCAACTTCCAGCCCGACTCCCAAAATTGCATACGGACGAAGATTCCTCCCAGAATAAAGTTGCCAGTACAGAAAGCTCTTCCTGCTCATGGAGTGCCCATCCTGGCCCAGCAACTGCACCACAAACCCAAAGCTTCCAGGCTTTCTTTCGTGAGGATAAGGGCTGTTGTTTCCTGTTTCGAACCATACCTCCCCACTTCTAGTCCTACTCCCAAAATTGCATACGGATGAAGATTCCTCCAACACCAACAGTGCCAGCACTAAAAGTTCTTCCTGCTAATGGAGTTTCCAGGCTCACAACCTAACTGCAACACAAAGCCAAAGCTTCCAGGCTTTCTTTCCTGGCGATACGGGTTGTTGTTTCCTGTTTCCTGCCCTGTCTCACAACTGCCAGACTGACTCCCAAAATTGCATACAAACAAAGATTCCTCCCAGAACAAAGGAGCCAGCACAGAAAGTTCTTCCTGCCTATAAATTTTCCAGGCTGATAAACCAACTGCACCACAAAGCCAAAGCTTCCAGGCTTTCTTTCCTGGGGATAAGGACTGTTGTTTCCTGTTTTCAACCCTGCCTCTCAACTGCCTCCCTGACTCCCAAAATTGCATACGGACGAAGATTCCTCCCAGGTTAAAGTACCAGCATAGAAAGCTCTTGCTGGTATTGGAGTGCCCAGACTGGTCCAGCAACTGTCCCGCTCCACCCACAGACACGAGGGGGGAGGTAGCCCCACTCCCTCGCTGCCTCCATCGCCCACCACCACCACCCCACAGAGAACCAGGTTCACTGGAGCCACAGGGGGGGAGGAATGGGTGGATGGGGAGAAGGAACCAGGGATGGTTGCACTGGGAGGGAACGAAGAGGCAAATGGGGGGAGGTCAGCTAACATGTGGGAACAATGTCTGGACAAGGCATTTCGACAGGGAAGCTTGAATAATATTCAGGCATGCTCAGTCGATATTAGCCAACATCAGCCCCCTCAATTTCAGCCTCTCTCATATGAGGCTACAGAGAAATTGAGGCAGTCAGTAAGAGAAGCTGGCATGTCCTTAACCAATACTTTCAAGTATTTGGAGACATTGAGTTCCATCTATTTTTTCACCCCACACGACTGGAAGGATCTAATGAAATTAGTTCTTAATGACACACAATATACAGTCTGGTTAGCTGACTTTCAGAAGAATTGCTCTGGTTATATTAAATACCCACAGGCAAGCGTCATAGTACACCAGTTAAGCGGGGATGGAAATTATAGTTCAGTGGTTGCACAGTCTAAATACCATAGAAAGATATGCGGTGTAGTGGTCAGGTAAGCCCTAAAAGATATGAAAAACATTCTCACTACAAACCAAGATGACTACCTGTCCCCCACAAAAGTGTTACAAAGTTGTACTGAACCAAATTCGAGATTTTTAGACCAACTGCAATCTGCTTTAAACAAGCAAGTAGAGTACAATAAAGTCAGAGATGCTGTATAGGCAATTGGTTTTTGGGGAACATAGGCTGTAGGGGAGCTTTGCAAACCCTTCCTGCAGGGGAAGGGTGCAGCATTACTGAACTGGTTCAACCCTACCAAAGAGTTAGCTTTGTAGAGCATCAGTCTACCCCTTTAACTGCAACCCTAAGCGCCCAGTCAGGAATTCAAGAAGAGGTCAGACACAGAGTTAGTTGTGTTAGATGTGGAGACACTGACCACTCTCAGAGGGATTGCCCTTGGAGACCCTTAGCAGCAACATCTCACAAATACCCTAACAGCAGGGAATGGACTGAGTTATACCAAGGGTGCTATAAGCAAGGCAAAGGCTATGCTGCAAGCATCAAACTGCTTGTTGCCGTGCTGCTTGCTGTACTCCTTTGTGGCACCACCTTTCATGTGCAAGAGAAGAAGTAGTTTGAAGCAAGCCGCAATGTGCCATCAACCAGTCTCAAAAATACCCCTATATTCTGCACCCCCAAGAAAGGTGACAGGTGGAGAACGCTGCAACATGTAAAAGCAGTAAGTGCAGTCATAAAACTTACAGGAGCATTGCAGAATGGACTGCCTTCACCCACTATGCTCCCAGCAAATTGACCACTAGTGGTAACTGATTCAAAGAACTGTTTCTTTACCACCCTTCTACACCCTGAGGATGAGCCAAGGCTTTCCTTTCCCATCATGGCCTTGAACAATGCAAGGCCCATGCAAAGCTATTGTTGGGTTGTCCTTCCTCAGGGGATGCAAAATAGCCTGACAAGGTATCAAACAGCCATGATGCATCATTATGTAGATGACACATTAATAACCACGGCCACAAGAAATGAACTGCCATTTGTTATTACTGCTCTAACCAAAACTGTCCAAGATGCAGGACTTCAGATTGTTTCAGAGAGGATCCATCAATCACAACTCTGGACTTACCTTGGACGGGAATTCATGCAGCAAAAGGGTTCTCCGCAGCTGCTGCAGCTCGTGGTAAAAAACACTTTATATTTACACGAATTGCAGAAACCTCAGGGTGTTGTCAATTGCTTAAGACGTGTTTTAACCATAACCACAGGAGACCTACACCCTCTGTTTGAGTTGCTAAAGGGGAACTCCAGCCTAAGGTGTAACAAGTCTCTGGCAGCAGAGACAAGGCAAGTGTTAGACATTTGTGCCAAGGCGATAGAGAACAGGCAAGGCAGGAGGAGAAATCCTGAACTGCAAATCTGCCTAGCCTTAGTTCCCAGCAGGTACCAGCCATTTGCAGTCTTGTTTCAGTGGGATCAAACTGAGAAAGACCCGCTGCTAGTTCTGGAGTGGCTCTTTCTACCCCACACACCACCTAAAACTGCGTGGTCCATTAAAGAAGTGTTTGCTAAGCTTGTCATTAAAGGCAGAGGACGACTGCAGGAACTGGACGGAAGGGATCCTGCCATCGTCAACACTCCAGCTTCGAAGGACAATTTGAATTGGATGCTGGCTGAGGACACAGGATTCCAAGCTGCCTTAGCAAGTTTTAGTGGTAATATTTCAATCCATCTCCCTAAACACAGATTGTGGGCAGAAATCAGTAATTTGCCATCAAAAGCCACTACCAAATACAGAAATAAACCAGTAAAAGGCCTCAGAGCCTTCACACATGCATCTAGAAAAAACATGAAAGGTTGCAATGACTTGAGTAAATCCTGGCACAGAACAGTGGGAATGAGAACTACAGACCATGAACCAAAACTTCTGTACAGGTTCTGGAACTGACTGCCATTCATATTGCCTTGGGAAAATTTTCTGAACAATCCTTTAATGTTGTAACTATACCTGTTATACTATAAGGTTAATCCCCCATCTTGAAAGTTAGTTCTTTGAGATATTGTTAATCCTTACTTGTTGTTTGAAATGCGTTCTATTCGGGTTCTTATCAATTACAGAAGGTATGATTTCTATATAATACACACAAAATCACACGCTGACATGCCAGGGCCAATAACTGACAGAAACTGAGAAGTTGGTAAAGCAGCAATGTTTAACACCATACCCAGAGTTCTAGAGCAAGTAAAATTGTCTCATTCATTTTTCCATCAGAATGCACGTTCTCTAAAGAGACAATTCAAAATAACGATTAATAAAGCTCAGACATTATCATGGCATGCTCAGACTCAGAAAATCACACCCATGCCATCTCAAGAAAGCATTAACCCTAGAGAGTTAATGGCAAATGAGATCTGGCAAACAAATATACACATCTCCGAATTGGACATATTGAAATATGTACATGCAAATACATACACATTCACAAAACATAACTGCCACAACATCCACTGGACAAAACACCAAGAGTGTAAAACACAATGACTTAGTTGCTTAGCAACCTTTGGTACCCCAAAATGGATTAACAATAATAATAAATCAGCTTCACTTCCTATCAAATAGGAAAATTCTCACATCACAAACATTCCACACTAACCTATAAGACAGGCAATTATTGAAAGAGAACACCGCACACTGAAAGAAATGTTAGATAAACAAAAAAAGGGGGGAAACCTGTATGACCCACAAGAGTGTCTGTGGAAAGCCATGTGTTATCAAATTTTTAAATTGTGACAGTGCTGAAAGAATTAAGTATGAAAGACAACACAGACCTCAGGCGTCCGCCTCTCCCAAACCACCGACCATGGTTAAGGATTTGATTTCAGGACAATGGATGGGACCTTTAGATCTTGTGACTTGGGGAAGAGGTTATGCCTGTGTGGCTACAGGAAAAGGACTTAAGTGGATTCCCTCCAGGTGTGTAAAACCCTATTTAAGTACACAACCACAGCAACAAGAACCAGAGTAACGCAGAAGTTATAAAAGAGTTAAGTTTATGTTTCAGGTTTACATTAAGAGATGACCAATGTGGTGAAATGCAGTTTGCAAAGTATCTGTGCATGTGTGAGTGTGAGTGGAACACAGCTGTCAGTGAATGAGTGTGTGAATGAATAAGAGAGTTGTTTGACTGGTCAAATATTAAAACACAAAACACCTCACAAAATAACATTACCTCTGCCACAAAGTCATTTTAAGAGAATTTAGTTTTGCTAAACTTATCCTGTTTCTTAAATAAGGTTGAATTCCCCAGTTATAAAAAACCCTCAGATTAATAAAAGTTATAAGTTTATACACGGTTGGGCTAAGACCCCTAAGTTAATAAAGCTATTTCTCCAAGTTGCACTACCCTATAAGAATATAAGAAAGTTTTAAAAGGTTTACCATAGAAATATAAGAGGTCAAGCAAGCGATGTGCTGAGTCATTGCAAGTTTTGGTAGTTTACAATGTACTGTTCTGATTCTTTGCACTGATTGTTTGTTCTCATTGTTCTAATTGTTATTACACTGGTTTTGTGACCTTCTTGAATAACTGAGAGGGGGGTAATGTAGGAGACGTATCCAAGGCACGTGAGACATAGCAGGGCTGAGAAGCCCAAAAGAGCATGCGTCTAAATAGATAACGCTATTGGTTAGAAGGTCACATGATATCAGGGTATAAAGGGACACGCGGAATTTGAAATAAATTTCTTTGTCTCACCACCTCACAAGGAGCGTACATCATTCTTTACCATGTAAAGTACCCGTCAGGCTACACCAACTGCCTGCCCGACTCCCAAAATTGCATACGGACGAAGATTCCTCCCAAACTAAAGTACCAGCACAGAAAGCTCTTGCTGCTAATGGAATGCCCAGACTGGTACATCAACTACACCACAAAACCAAAGCTTCCAGGCTTTCTTTCCTGGAGACTAGACCTGTTGTTTCTTGTTTTCAGTCCTGCTTACCACCTGCCAGACCGACTCCAAAAATTGCATATGGACGAAGAAAAGCTCTTGCTGCTCATGGAGTGCTCAGCCTGGCCCACAAACTGCACCCCAAAACCAAAGTTTCCAAGTTTTCTTTATTGGGGTAAGGGGTTTTGTTTCCTGTTTTCACCCCTGCCTCACATCTGTCAACCCAACTCCCAAAATTGCATAGAAACAAAGATTCTTCCAAGAACAAAGGTGCCAGCACAGAAAGTTCTTGCTGCTCATGGAGAGTCCAGGTTAGTCCATTAACTGCACCAGAAAACTAAAGTTTCCAGTCTTTCTTTACTGGGAAAATGCCTATTGTTTGATTTTTCAGATCTGCCTCCCAACTGACAGTCCTACTCCCAAAATTGCATACGGACAAGGATTCATCCCAGAACAAAGATACTCAACCTGGCCCACCAACTGCACCACAAAACGAAAGCCAAGGATTTCTTTCCTGGTGATAAGGGCTGTGGTTTCCTGTTTTGAACCGTACCTCTCAACTGCAAGAACAACACCCAAAATTGCATATGGATGACGATTCCTCCCAGAACAAAGGTGCCAGCACAGAAAGCTATTGCTGCCAATGCAGTCTCCAGGCTGACAAACAAACTGCAACAAAAAACCAAAGATTCCAGGCTTTCCTTTCTGGGGATAAGGGCTTTTGTTTCCTATTTTGAGTCCTGCCTCACATCTGCCAGACTGACTCCCAAAATTGCATACAAACAAAGATTCCTCCCACAGCAAAGATGTCAGCACAGAAAGTTCTTGTTCTCAATGGAGTGCCCAGCCTGGTCCACCACCTGCACCACAAAGCCAAAGCTTCCAGGTTTTCTTTCCTGGCGACTCGGTCTGTTGTTTCCTGTTTTGAACCATGCCTCACAACTGCCAGCCCGACTCCTAAAATTACATACAGATGAAGATTCATCCCAGAACAAAGGTACCAAAACAGAAAGCTCTTGCTGCTCATGAAGTGCTCAGCCTGGTCCACAGACTGGACCACAAAGCCAAAGCTTCCAGGCTTTCTTTCCTGGCGACTCGGTCTGTTGTTTCCTGTTTTAAACCGCGCCTCACAACTGCCAGCCCGACTCCCAAAATTGCATACAAACAAAGATTCCTCCCAGAAAAAAGGTGCCAGCACAGAAAGTTCTTGCTGCCAATGCAGTCTCTAGCCTGACAAACAAACTGCACCACAAAACCAAAGCTTCCAGGCTTTCTTTCCTGGCGATACGGGCTTTTGTTTCCAGTTTTCAGCCTTGCCTCCCAACTGTTAGACGGACTCCAGAAACTGCATACAAACAAAGATTCCACCCAGAACAAAGGTGCCCGCACAGAAAACTCTTCCTGCCAATAGAGTGCCCAGGATGACCCACCAAGTACACCAGAAAGTCAAAGGTTCCAGTCTTTCTTTACTGGGGAAATGGTTATTGTTTGCTTTTTTCAGATCTGCCTCCCAACTGACAGTCCGACTCCCAAAATTGCAAAAGGACGAAGATTCCTACCAGAACAAAGGTACCAGAACAGAAAGCTCTTGCTGATAATGGAGTGCCCAATCTGGCCCACAAATTGCACCCCAAAGCTATAGATTCCAGGTTTTCTTTCTTGGGGATAAGGGTTGTTGTTTCCTGTTTCAGCACTGCGTTACATTTGCCAGTCCAACTCCCAAAATTGCATATAAACAAAGATTCCTCCCAGAACAAAGATGCCAGCACAGAAAGCTCTTTCCCTCAATGGAGTGCCCAGCCTGGCCCACCAACTGCACCCCAAAGCCAAAGTTTCCAGGTTTTCTTTCCTGGTCATACGGGCTCTTGTTTCCTGTTATGAACAGTACCTCCCAACTGCCAGTCCAATTCCCAAAATTGCATACGGAAGAAGATTCCTCCCAAAGTTGCCAGCACAGAAGGTTCTTGCTTCCAATGCATTCTCCAGGTTGACAAAAAAACTGCGCCTCAAAGCCGAGCTTCCAGGCTTTCTTTCCTAGCCATAACAGCTGTTTTTTGTTTTTTTCAGCCTTGCCTCCCAACAGTGAGCCCGACTCCCAATATTGCATACAAACAAAGATTCCTCTCTCAACAAAGGTGCCAGCACAGAAAGCTATTGCTGCCAATGCAGTAAGAGCTTGAAAAACAAACTGCACCACAAAACCTAAGCTTCCAGGCTTTCTTTCTAGGCGATAAGGGTTCCTGTTTCCTTTTTTACAGCCCTACCTCCCAACTTCCAGCCCTACTCCCAAAATTGAATACAAACAAAGATTCCTCCAACAGCAAAGATGCCTCCACAGACAGTTCTTTCTCTCAGTGGAGTGCCCAGTCTGGCCCACCAACTGCACCACAAAGCAAAACCTTCAAGGGTTTCTTTCCTAGCGACAAGGCCTGTTGTTTCCATTTTTCAGCCCTGCTGCCCAAGTTCCTACCCGACTCCCAAAACTGCATACGGACGAAGATTCCTCCCAACCTAAAGTACCAGAACAGAAAGCTCTTGCTGCTAAAGGAGCTTCCAGGCTGTCCCATCAACTGCACCAGAAATCCAAAAGTTCCAGGCTTTCTTTCCTGGGAATAAGGGTTGTTGTTTGCTTTTTTCAGATCTGCCTCACAACTGACAGACCGACTCCCAAAACTGCATACGAATGAAGATTCCTCCCAGACTAAAGTACCAGAACATAAAGCTCTTGCTGCTAAAGGAGCGCCCAGGCTGTCCCATCAACTGCACCAGAAAGTCAAAGCTTCCAGGCTTTCTTTCCTGGGAATAAGGGATGTTTTTTGCTTTTTTCAGGTCTGCCTCGCAACTGACAGACCGACTACCAAAATTCCATACAAACAAAGATTCCTCCCAGAACAAAGGTGTCAGAACAGAAAGCTCTTCCTGCTAATGGAGTGCCCAGACTGGCCCACCAGTTGCACAACAAAGTCAAAGCTTCCAGACTTTCCTTCTGGGCAATAAGGGATGTTGTTTCCTGTTTTCAGCCCTGCCTACCAACTGCCAACCCGACTCCTAAAATTGCATACGGACGAAGTTTCCTCCAACACCAAAGGAGTCAGCACTAAAAGCTCTTCCTGCCAATGGAGTTTCCAGGTTCACAAACCAACTGCAGCACAAAGTCAAAGCTTCCAGTCTTTCTTTCCTGGTGATAAGGGCTGTTGTTTCCTGTTTCCTGCCCTGTCTCACAACTGCAAGACCGACTCCCAAAATTGCATACAAACGAAGATTCCTCCCAGAACAAAGGAACCAGCACAGAAAGTTCTTGCTTCCAATGCAGTCTCCAGGCTGACAAATTGCACAACAAAGCCAAAGCTTCCAGGTTTTTCTTGCGATAAGGACTGTTGTTTGCTTTTTTCAGCACTGCCTCCCAACTGCCAGTACGACTCCCAAAATTACATACGGACGGACTCCTCCCAGACTAGAGTTGGCAACACAGAGAGCTCTTCCTGCTCATGGAGTGTCTAGGCTGGTCCATCAACACCACCACAATGCCAAAACTTCCAGGTTTTCTTTCCTGGCGACTAGGTCTGTTGTTTCCTGGTTTCAGCCCTGCCTACCACCTGCCAGACCGACTCCCAAAATTGCATATGGACGAAGATTCCTCCTAGCACAAAGGTGACAGCACAGAAAGCTCTTCCTGCAATGCAGTCTCCGGGCTGACAAAAAAACTGCAACACAAAACTAAAGCTTCCAGGTTTTCTTTCCTGGGGATAAGGGTTGTTTTTTCCTGTTTTCCGCCATGGCTCACAACTGCCAGACCGACTCCCAAAATTACATATGGACAAAGATTCATCCCACACTAAAGTTTTCAGCACAGAGAACTCTTCCTGCCAATGGAGTTTCTAGACTAACAAAACAACTGCACCACAAAGTCAAAGCTTCCAGTCTTTCCTTCCTGGGGAAATGCCTATTATTTTCTATTTTCAGATCTGCCTCCCAACCGACAGTACAACTCCCAAAATTGCTCACGGAAAAAGATTCATCCCAGAACAAAGATGCCAGAACAAAAAGATCTTGCTGCCCATGGAGTCCCCAGACTGACCCATGAACTGCACCACAAAACCAAAGTTACCAGGTTTTCTTTCCTGGGGAAATGCCTATTATTTGCTATTTTCAGATCTGCCTCCCAATTGCCAGTCCGACTCCCAAAATTGCAAATGAACGACGATTCCTCCCATAACAAAGGTACCAGAACAGAAAGCTCTTGCTGCCAATAGAGTACCCAGGTTGACCCACCAAGTACACCAGAAAGTCCAAGTTTCAAGCCTGTCTTTCCTGGAAAATGGTTATTGGTTCCTGTTTTCTTCCCTGCCTCACATCTGCCAGCCCGAGTCCCAAAATTGCATATAAACAAAGATTCCTCTAAAAGGAAAGGTGCCAGCACAGAAAGTTCTTGCTTCCAATGCAGTCTCAAGGCTTACAAACTGCACCACAAAACCAAAGCTTCCAGGTTTTCTTTCCAGGCGATAAGGGCTGCTGTTTCCTTTTTTCAGCCCTCCCTCCCAACTACCAGCCCGACTCCCAAAATTGCATATGGATGGACTCCTCCCAGACTAGAGTTGGCAACACAGAGAACTCTTCCTGTTCATGGAGTATCTAGGTTGGTCAATCAACTGCACCACAAAGCCAAAGCTTCCAGGCTTTCTTTCCTGGCACCTAGGTCGGTTGTTTGCTTTTTTCAGACCTGCCTCCCAACTGCCAGCCCGACTCCCAAAATTGCATACAAACAAAGATTCCTCCCACACCAGAGATGCCAGCACAGAAAGCTCTTCCTGCAATGGAGTCTCCAGGCTGACAAACCAACTGTACCACAAAGTCAAAGCTTCCAGACTTTCTTTCCTGGGGATAAAGGCTATTGTTTCCTGTTTTCCGTCCTGCCTCCCAACTTCCAGCCCTACTCCCAAAATTGAATACAAACAAAGATTCCTCCAACAGCAAAGGTGCCAACACAGAAAGCTCTTGCTCCCAATGGAGAACCTAACCTGGCCCACAAACTGCACCACAAAGCCAAAGTTTCCAGGTTTTCTTTCCTTGCGATAAGGGCTTTTGTTTTCCTGTTTCAGTACTGCCTTACATCTGGAATTCGAGTCCAAAAATTGCATATAAACAAAGATTCCTTCCCCAGAACAAAGATGCCAGCACAGAAAGTTCTATCACTCAGTGGAGTGCCCAACCTGGCCTAACAACTGCACCACAAAGTCAAAGCTTCCAGGTTTTCTTTCCTGGCGATTAGGTCTGTTGTTTCCTGTTTTGAACCGTGCCTCCTAAATGCCAGACCAAGTCCCAAAATTGCAAACTGCCGAAGATTCCTCCCATAACAAAACTGCCACAACAGAGAACTCTTGTTGCCAATGGAGTGCCCAGGTTGGCCCACCAACTTCACCACAAAACCAAAGTTTCCAGGTTTTCCTCCTTGGGGATAAGGGCTGTTGTTTCGTTTTTTCATCCACACCTCCCCACTTCTAGCCCTACTCCCAAAATTGCATACGGACGAAGATTCCTCCCACACCAAAGCTGCCAGCACAGAAAACTCTTCCTGCAATGGAGTCTCCAGGCTGAAAAACCAACTGCAACACAAAGCCAAAGCTTCCAGGCTTTCTTTCCTGGTTACAAGGCCTGTTGTTTCCTTTTTTCAACCCTGCCTCCCAACTGACAGTTCGACTCCCAAAATTGCAAATGGTCGAAGATTTGTCCCAGACTACAGTTCCAGCACAGAAAACTCTTGCTGTTCATGGAGTGCCCAGGTTGATCGATCAACTGCACCACAAAACCAAAGCTTCCAGGCTTTCTTTCCTGGGGATAAAGACTGTTGTTTCCTGTTTTCCGCCCTGCCTCCCAACTGTCAGTCTGACTCCCAAACTTGCAAACTGCCGAAGATTCCTCCCAGAACAAAGGTACCGGGACAGAAAGCTCTTGCTGGCAAAAGACTGCCCAGGTTGACCCACCAAGTACACCAGAAAGTCAAAGTTTACATCCTTTCTTTCCCGAAGAAATGTCTATTGTTTCCTGTTTTCAACTCTGCCTCACATCTGCTAGCCCGACTGCCAAAATTGCATATAAACAAAGATTCCGCCAAAAGCAAAGGTGCTAGCACAGAGAGCTGTTGCTCCCAATGGAGTGTCCAGACTGGCCCACCAACTGCATCACAGAGTCAAAACTTGAATGCTTTCTTTCCTGGTGATACGACCTGTTGTTTCCTGTTTTGAACCATGCCTCCCAACTGCCAGCCAAACTCCAAAAAATGCATGTAAACAAAGATTCCTCCCAGAACAAAGGCGCCAGTAGAGAAAGCTCTTGTTGCTCATAGAGTGCCCAGGTTGACCCACCAAGTACACCAGAAAGCCAAAGTTTCCAGTCTTTCCTTCCTAGGGAAATGGCTATTGTTTCCTGTTTTCTGCCCTGCCTCACATCTGCCAACCTGACTACAAAAATTGCATATAAACAAAGATTCCTCACACAGCAAAGATGGCAGCACAGAAAGTTCTTGCTCTCAATGGAGAGCCTAGCCTGGCCCACCAACTCCACCATAAAGCCAAAGCTTCCAGGTTTTCTTTCCTGGTGACTAGGTCTGTTGTTTACTGTTTTGAACCGTGTCTCCCAACTGCCAACCTGACTCCTAAAATTACATACAAACTAAGATTCCTCACAGAACAAAGGTGCCAGAAGGCAAAACTCTTGCTACTCATGGAGTGCCCAGACTGGCCCACCAGATGCACAACAAAGCCAAAGCTTCCAGACTTTCCTTCCTGACAGTAAGGGCTGTTTTTTCCTGTTTTCAGCCCTGCCTCCCAACTGCCAACCCGACTCCCAAAATTGCAAACGGAAGAAGATTCCTCCCAGAACAAAGGTAGCAGAACAGAAAACTCTTGCTACTCATGCACTGCTCAGGTTGACAAACCAACTGCACCACTAAGTCAAAGCTTCCAGACTTTGTTTCCTGGGGATAAGGTCTGTTGTTTCCTGTTTCCTGCCCTGTCTCACAACTGCAAGACCGACTCCCAAAACTGCATATAAACAAAGATTCCTCCAACAGCAAAGGAACCAGCACAGAAAACTCTTGTTCCCGATGGAGAACCTAGCCTGGCCTACCAACTGCACCACAAAGCCAAAGTTTGAAGGCTTTCTTTCCTGGTAATTAGGGCTGTTGTTTCCTGTTTTGAGCCCTGCCTCTCAACTCCCAGGTTGACTCCCAAAATTGCAAGCAAACAGAGATTCCTCCTACAACAAAGGTACCAACACATAAAGCTCTTGCAGTCAATGCAGTCTCCAGGCTGAAAAACTAACTGCACCACAAAGGCAAAGTTTCCAGCCTTTTTTTCCTTGCGATACAGGCTTGTTTCCAGTTTTGAACCGTGCTTCCCAACTGTCAGTCTGACTCCCAAAATTGCATATAAACAAAGATTCCTCCAACAGCAAAGGTGCCAGCACAGAAAGTTCTTGCTCCAAATGGAGAGCCTAGCCTGGCCCACCAACTGAAGCACAAAGCCAAAGCTTGAAGGCTTTCTTACCTGGGGTTAAGGGTTGTTGTTTCCTGTTTTCAGTCCAGCATCACAACTGCCAGCTCGACTCCCAAAATTGCATACAAACAAACATTCCTCCCAGAACAAAGGTGCCAGCACAGAAAACTCTTCCTGCCCATGGAGTGCCCAACCTAATCCACGAGTTGCACCACAAAGTCAAAACTTCTAGGCTTTCTTTCTTGGGGATAAGGGTGGTTTTTTCATGTTTTACGCTACACCTCCCTACTTCCAGACCTACTTCCAAAATTGTATATGGACGAAGTTTCCTCCCACACCTAAGGTGCTAGCACAGAAAGTTCTTGCTGCCAATGCACTCTCCAGGCTGACAAACAAACTGCACCACAAAGTCAAAGTTTCCAGCCTTTCTTTCCTGGCGATAAGTGCTATTGTTTTCTGTTTTCAGTCCTGACTCCCAACTGCCAGACCGACTCCCAGAATTGCATAAAAACAAAGATTCCTCCCACACCAAAGGTACCAGTAGAGAAAGTTCATGCTGCCCATAGGGTGCCCAGGCTTACCCACCAAGTACACCATAATGCCAAATCTTCCAATCTTTCTTTCCTGGGGAAATGGTTAGTGTTTGCTTTTTTCAGATCTGCCGACCAACTGACAGTCCGACTCCCAAAATTGCAAACGGACAAAGATTCCACCCAGAACAAAAACACCAGCACAGGAAGCTCTTGCTACTCATGGAGTGTCCAACCTGCCCCAGAAACTGTGCTACAAAGCCAAAGCTTCCAGGTTTTCTTTCCTGGGGATACAGGCTGTTGTCTCCGGTTTTCCGCCCTGCCTCACAAATACCCGACCGACTCCCAAAATTGCATACAAACCAAGATTCCTCCCAGAACAAAGGTGTCAACACAGAAAGCTCTTGCTGCTCACTGAATGTCCAGGTTGACTCATCAACTGCATCAGGAAGTCAAAGCTTCCAGGCTTTCTTTCCTGGCGACTAGGTCTGTTGTTTCCTGTTTTCAGAACTGCCCCCCCAACTGCCAGACCGACTCCAAATATTGCATGCGGATGAAGATTTCTCCCATACCAGAAGTGCCAGGACAGAAAACTCTTCCTGCAATGGAGTCTCCAGGCTGACAAACAAACTGCAACACAAAGCAAAAGCTTCCAGGTTTTCTTTCCTGGGGTTAAAGGCTGTTGTTTCCTGTTTTCAGCCCTCCCTCACAACTGCCAGACTGACTCCCAAAATTGCATACAAACCAAGATTCTTCCCAGACTAAAGTTGTCAGCACAGAAAGCTCTTGCAGCTCATGGGGTGCTCAGGCTGGCCCACCAACTGCAGCACAAAGCCAAAGCTTCCAGGTTTTATTTCCTGGTGACAAAGCCTGTTGTTTCCTGCTTTGAACCGTGCCTCCCAACTGCCAGTCCTACTCCCAAAATCGCTTACAAACAAAGATTCCTCCTAGAACAAAGGTACCAGCACAGAAAGTTCTTGCTTCCAATGCAGTCTCCAGGTTGACAAACAAACTGTACCACAGAGCCAAAGCTTCCAGGTTTTCTTTCCTGGCAATACGGCCTGTTGTTTCCTGTTTTCAGCCCCACCGCCCAACTGCCAGCCCAACTCCCAAAATTGTATACGGACGAAGACTCCTCCCATAAAACGAGAAGATTCAAAAAAGGAGCTTGAGAGTCAAAAACACGTCCTCATGGAGGTACAGTCAATGTTCTAACTTTATTCCAAAAATACACACATTATCTAGGGTCCTACAGGGTTCACACACTCTATTCTAACTTTCTATTGGTTACATTCATTTTCACACACTATATCTATTACTTTATTGGCTCTACTAGCTAAGGTACATTTCTCACACCCTGGATAACAATCTCCTTCCTTGTTTTCCTCTATGCAGCTTTCTGATATCTGCTGCTCAAGGACACAGATCTGCTGCTGGAGAACACAGGTCCCTGCCGTCCAACACGCAGGCTGGATTGTGCAAGCAGACCTGAAGCAGTATATGTCCTGCATCATCTAAGATTCTTTCAACATTTCCCCCTTTTTCTTTTGCACAATCCAGGCCTGACTGATGGTCTTTTGCTTGGTTCAAGTCTTTGTTCCATGTGGTTCTTGAAAACTTTTATTTTGCAAATGAAACTTCATTTAACTCAGGGTTATGTGTCTCCCACTCTTTATCCAAAGGTGCTTATGCATATGTGAGGTAATATGGTTTACGCATTTGTGAGCAAAACCAGAATATATTAATAATCATATATTCATACATTCACATGCATACATTCACACAACTTTCATGCGTGATGGCCATCACTTCATGCTCTCACACAAACATACTTTTGAGTTGTATTTTACTGTATTTTCTGGTTGTGAACTGAGAAATTATCATTCTTGTGTTTTGCCCTCAGATGAGTAAGATCTAATTATGCATTTCTTGTTTTTATGAAAGTATAACTTGGAAAACATAAACATATTTCTACTTCATGTTCAATTCAAAACCCAAATACATACAAACATTCTTATAATTTAAAGATAAATATATACTTCTATTTTTACAGCAAAACATGCACTTCTCTATGCAAATGGGCTTTTGGACTTCAAAGAGAACTTGTCAATAGTCACTACAAAAACTTCAAAAGCTCCACTTCTCCACCACACTTAAAACAATTCTGGCTATTTAGGTAAGCAACCTCAAGAAACAGTCATCAAGACCATCTCATGAACTTATCTTTCCTCACTCCCCCCTCCCCTTTTTATTTTTTTTTTTGTACTGAAATTAAACTGTTAGGTTAGTTGTTGCATGAATAAAAAGCTGTTTTGTTGACTTTGAGCTTAGTGTCCCGTGTAAGGACAGGTCTTTATATGATTTGCCTGTGGCATGCTATATCTCGGGGGTCTGTCTTAACATCATCTTCTTTTTCACTGTTTCTGTCAAATGTTTTTCGAGAGTTGTCCTCTAATAGCAAAATACCAATTAATCTTAAATTATACAAGATGGTTGTTTCAGGGACGAAGTTCCCATCTATCAGCACTTGCATCATCCAATTAAGCACAAATACATTCCCACCGCATGGTCTGTGGTTGGACCATGCCATTGTTGAACAAGTCAAGCAGCATATTGATGAAAAACAAGGAAAACAACATAGAATATCTACAACAAAGGACTAATAGGAAAAGGGTAGACAATAATATCTTTGTAACCATATCCATCTTTAGTGAAGAGATCAGAATAGGTTCTAGCTGTTCCTGCTTCATTGGGTCAGCCAGGGTCACTTGCATGCTATGCTGTGGTTGGAGGTAACCATAATCTCTTTGCAGTCAGCATACAGGGGGTCAGCATCCTACTGTTGAATGTAGATGTAATCTCCAAATTGGAATAGATGAACAGGAGTGTTTAATCTCACGGGTTCGGATTACAGAATGAATCTGTGGAATTTCTGCAAAATAGAACCTAGACTATTAAACAATTTTCACAAAAGAATTTCAAATTTCAGAAGTTTTGTAACTTGACTGTACGAGAGGAATATAGGTTTTATAGTACGAAGTGGTTGGTTGTCAGTTACTAATAAAAGGTTGTAGAGAATCATGTAGGACAAAGCAGGTAGTGCAATACAATCAGGCACCAGGCACTGTCACTGCTTGTGTTAAATGGTCAAAGCCTGTGTGATGTGAAGAACCCAAGAGCATTAAGAGCATAAAGAAAAATATCCAGGACATGATCAAGAGTCACTCAATTAAGGCATGCAGTAAAGGAATGCACAAGTTAGATAAAGCATTCAAACAACAGAAATCATCATGCTATGAAGTTAGCAGTCTATCAAAAGATTGCGGGCATGATGCGAGCTAGGGTCTATGGGGGGAGAAAGGGTGGGTGGGTCCAAAAAACATCAGCCTTTCATTTAGTTAGTTTTGCTAACTAGTCACTGTCTTGCTTTCTAACACAGGACTCTTTTTCTGTGAGGCTCAGCACTTCATGTATTGTTATTTATAATCTTGTGTGGAGTTGTAAATTAAAAGGTTTCTTTTATATCTTGCAGCAGTCAGAGAGGAGAGAGAGAGATTTTAAACAATTCTTACCACTTACTATAAAACTCCTGGGATAAAGAATATGTAAACAATATCAACTTCCATGAGAGACAATAGAAATATACTATCAATAACTATAGTATTGTCTGGTAATTTGACAGTATTATTCAAACTATACTAGCAATCCATTCTTTTAAAGTTTTTCCAGTTTGGATATTATGAAGTAAATTCACTGAAGATATCTCTAAAGCCAGTGAGAGATCTTCAAAAGTCAGTTGATATAGAATTTGGAGTTTGTTTTCAAATTCCAGTTAAATTCATAATACAAATTTAATCATATTATGACTTTCTATATTGGAGTCAAAATGTAAGTTTTAATCCTAGCTCTAATTCCTGCTTACCAACAATACAACATAGAACAATAAGTTAAAATACATTGTTGGTATACCAATCTAAGAAGCAAAAACCTTCTTAGCTCTGGTAATATTTATTAGGGCAAGAGACCTGCTACATAAGAAAGAAAAAAAAGAAAACCAATGTATTTTGTTCTTTAAGATACATGACCTGCACTGAATGGCCGATGCATGGCTGTGGTTGTTGTCCTGATTAATAGAAAAAATGAAAAAGCAACTAGAATAGTTTCCTTAATTTACTATATTCTGCACCATCTTCCCAGTTTCTGGTCAAGCTCGCTGGAGCCACAGATTGGGTCCTCTATTCATGAGAATTACTAATGACAGATTGAGAATGAGTACATTTTTATTTGTGACTCTTTTCATTAATTTTAATATTATTTCTAACTTTTTTTTCTTTAAATCTCTACTGTGGTATGTGACTGAGGTTTCAGTTAGCAGTGTTTCGCTTCTCCTCCCCCTATCCTGTAGGCAGAGAGATTCAAAGTGAGACAGGAGAGGTTTTTTAGATTTTTTGCCCTTCCTCCCACAAACTGTAAGGCAAAAATATTTCTTTCCCCAATCAGAAGATTGCAAAGTTGCAACCTCTATAAAGCAGGAGGGTTCTACACCCCCACTTTTTTTTTTTTTTTTTTTTTTGAGTTTGGTCAGAGAAGGTCTCCTACTCAGTTGCTCGGCAACAAACCGAGTGGCTATTGTGTGAGCCACTAACACCTTATCTCTTTCTCTGCTAAGGAGTTAGAGATGGAAACGAGAACTATGGAAAGATGTGTACTTGTTCATTTTAAATACCTATTCCCCAAGAGTAACAGAAAAAGGAAAGATGACTATTTCGGTTTTCTCTCTCACTGCAGCCTCTGCTGCTGTTGCCGCTCTCTCTCCCCCCCTACCCTCGCGGGGGGGGAAGGGAGAGAGAACCCACTGAAGTTGTTTAGTGTCTGTTCTCATTGCTGCAGCCCCGAGACGCCTCTCCGCCGCGGCTATCGGCACCGGTGGCAGTTTGAATAATCTCAAAGGGAAATTCCTATGCTCCTGTGTCATCCAAGACACCTCTCCCAGACCCTCATCCCTGGGTTTTAACAGTTACTAACAAACCCATGGTGGTTTCTCCACACACACGCACAACCCCCAACACACACACACACACACACACACACACTAGCACGGCATAGTTAGCAACACCGTGAGCCCACAACGACACACCGGACAGACAACAGAGTCAACACGAGAGTTAACAGAAACACGGGAAAGCAGCCTTCTAGCCTGCTCCCCTTCTCAATAAGAAGTGATACTTTTCCGGGGTTGCTCCATCCCAGTTTCCCTCTGGGGCCGCTCCTGGTTCTTTCTTGCACCGCTGCTACCGGGCTGCTCTCCTGCCGGCTCTTGGGCGCTCCTGCTTTACTCCCGTGGCGCGGCCTCGCCCTGCTCTGCTACGATGTGAGGGTCTTCCGGCCATAGCGGTTCTCTGGTGTTCATCTGCACCAGGACTGTGCACGGGGTGGCAGCGGTCACGGTTCAAATTCACACAGTTTGGTCGGGGCAGTGTGTGCCAGACCGCGACGCACTCCCCCTTCAGCAGGATGGCTGCACGGCCGAGAAGTTTCGTAGTAGCGGCGAGGGTAGTCAAGTCCCAAAGTCTATCTCCCAAACCCCACCATTCCTCAAAGGTGAAAAGGAGAGGGGGCACTTTAAAGAAACCCTTTTCACAGGTCCAAACAATAAGCTTGTTGAATACCTTCTCAGCTACTGTTTCACCTCGCTTAGCAAGGATAGTTAAGAGCAGCTTTTTAGTTGCAGTAAACTCCGATTCCATGCTTGCAGCAATTGACAGGGGGAAGGTAGTGATCATTCCTACCTCGGTTCACACCGACTGGCCCCGCTACCGAAACTCCTCTGTCCAGTTCCATCCAGCCTCTCACGTCACCGACCACGTCTCACTGCAAGAAGATCAATTGGTTATCCGCATTCTTCTGCCTTTTCGTGCTTTTTATCACCTTTCCGGGCGCCAGAAAAAATGAGAAGATGCAAAAAAGGAGCTCCAAAGACACATCCTCATAGAGGTACAGTCAATGCTCTAATTTTATTCCAAAAATACACACATTATCAAGGGTCCTACAGGGTTCACACACTCTATTCTAACTTTCTATTGGTTACATTCACTTTCACACACTATATCTATAACTTTATTGGCTCTACTAGCCAAGGCACATTTCCAGGTCCCCCCATCTTCTGATTTCTCACATCCTGGATAACAACCTCCTTCCTTGCTTTCCTCTGTGCAGCTTTTTGATATCTGCTGCTCAAGGAAACATCTGCTGCTGGAGAACACAGGTCAATGCCATCCGGCAGGCATGACAGATTGCGCAAGCAGGCCTGAAGCGGTATATGTCCTGCATCATCTAAGATTCTTTCAACACTGCCAGACTACAGTTGTCAGCACAGAAATCTCTTGCTGCTCATGCAGTGCCCAGGCTGACCCATCAACTGCACCACAAAGCCAAAGCTTCTAGGTTTTCTTTCCTGGCGACTAGACCTGCTGTTTGCTTTTTCAGACCTGTCTCCCAACTGCCAGCCCGACTCCCAAAATTGCATACAAAGATTCTTCCTAGAACAGAGGTACCAGAACAGAGAGATCTTGCTGCCAATGGAGTGCCCAGGCTGGTACAGCAGCTACACCACAAAGCCAAAGGTTCCAGGCTTTCTTCCTTGGTGATAAGGGCTGTGGTTTCCTGTTTTCAGTCCTGCCTCCAAACTGCCATCTTGACGCCCAAAATTGCATACGGATGAAGATTCCTGCCAGAATAAAGTACCAGCACAGAAACCTCTTGCTGCTCATGGAGTGCCCAGGATGACCCACCAAGTAAACCAGAAAGACAAAGTTTCCAGTTCTTCTTTCCTGAGAAAATGGTTATTGTTTCCTGTTTTCTGCCCTGCTTCACATCTGGAAGCCGGACTCCCAAAATTGCATATAAACAAAGATTCCTCCAACAGCAAAGATGCCAGCACAGAAAACTCTTGTTCCCAATGGAGTGCCTAGACTGGTCCACCAACTGCACCACAAATCCAAAGCTTGAAGGTATTCTTTCCTTGCGATAAGGGTTTTTGTTTGCTTTTTTCAGACCTGCCTCCAAACTTGCAGCCTGACTCCCAAAACTGCAAATGGACGACCATTCCTCCCAGAACAAAGGTACCAGAACAGAAAGCTCTTCCTACTCATGGAGTACTAATCCTGGTCCACCAACTGCACCACGAAGTCAAAGTTTCCAGGCTTTATTTCCTGGCGATAAGGGCTGTTGTTTCCTGTTTTCGACCCTGCCTCGCAACTGACAGACCAACTCCCAAAATTGCATACAAACAAAGATTCCTCCCAGAACAAAGGTGCCAGCACAGAAAGCTCTTCCTGCCCATACAACGCCCATGCTGAACCACGAACTGCACCACAAAGCCAAAGCTTGAAGGTTTTCTTTCATGACAATAAGGGTTGTTGTTGGTTTTTTTCAGACCTGCCGCCCAACTGCCAGCCCGAATTCCAAAATTGCAAACGGACGACGTTTCTTCCCGGAACAAAGGTGGCAGCACAGAAAACTCTTGCTGCTCATGGAGTGTCCAAGCTGGTCCATCAACTACACCACAAAGCCAAAGCTTCCAGGCGATTAGACCTGTTGTTTCCTGTTTTCAGTCCTGCCTCCCAAATGACAGCTCGACTCCCAAAATTGCATACGGACAAAGATTCCTCCCAGACTAAAGTTACCAGAACAGAAAGTTCTTGCTGCTCATGTAGTGCCCAGGCAGGCTCATTAACTGTACAACAAAACCAAAGCTTCCAGGCTTTCTTTCCTGGTGACTAGGCCTGTTGTTTATTTTTTCAGATCTACCTTCCAACTGCCAACCTGACTCCCAAAACTGAGTACAAGCAAAGATTCCTCCTACAGCAATGATGCCAACAAAGAAAACTCTTGCTCTCAATGGAGTGACCAACCTGGCCCATCAACTGCACCCAAAAGTCAAAGATTCCAGACTTTCTTCCTTGGGGATAAGGGCTGTTGTTTCCTGTTTTCAGCTCTGCCTCACATCTGCCAGTCAGACTCCCAAAAATGTATACAAACAAAGATTCCTCGCACAGTGAAGATGTCAGCACAGAAAGCTCTTGCACTCAGTTGAGTGCTCAGGCTGGTCCATCAACTACACCAGAAAGCCAAAGCTTCCAGGTTTTCTTTCCTGGCTACTAAGCCTGTTGTTTCTGGTTTTCAGACGTGCCTCCCAAGTGCCAGACAGACTCCAAAAATTTCATGTGGATGAAGATTCCTCCCACACCAAAGGCGTCAGCACAGAAAGTTTTTCCTGCAATGGAGTCTCCAGCCTGACAAACTAAGTGCAACACAAAGGAAGAGCTTCCATTCTTTCTTTCCTCGGTATAAGGGTTGTTGTTTCCTGTTTCCTGCCCTGCCTCACAACTGCCAGACCGACTCCCAAAATTGCATACAAACAAAGATTCCTCCCAGAACAAAGGTGCCAGCACAGAAAGCTCTTGCTGCCCATAGAGTGTCCAAGTTGATCCACCAAGTACACCAGAAAGCCAAAGGTTCCAGACTTTCTTTACTGGGATTAAGGGTTGTTGTTTGTATTTTGCAGATCTGCCTCCCAACTGCCAGTCCGACTACCAAAATTGCATACAAACAATGATTCCTCCCAGAACAGAGGGGTCAGCACAGAAACCTCTTGCTGTCAATGCAGTCTCCAGGCTGAAAAACAAACTGTACCACAAAGCCAAGACTTCCAGGCTTTCTTTCCTGTGGATAAGGGCTGTGGTTTTCTCTTTTCAGCCCTGCCTCCCAACTGCCAGACTGACTCCCAAAATTGCATACGGATGAAGATTCCTCCCAGAATAAAGGTACCAGAACAGAAAACTCTTCCTGCAGTGGAGTCTCCAGGCTGACAAACCAACTGCAACACAAAGCAAAAGCTTCCTGGTTTTCTTTCCTGGGGATAAGGACTGTTGTTTCCTGTTTTCCGCTTTGCTTCACAACTACCACCCCGACTCCCAAAATTGCATGCAAGCAAAGATTCCTCACAGAACAAAGGTGTCAGCACAGAAAACTCTTGCACTCAATGGAGTGCTCAACCTGGCCCACCAACTGCACCACAAAGCCAAAGCTTGAAGACTTTTTTTCCTGGTGATACGGGCTCTTGTTTCCTGTTTTGAACCGTGACTCCAAACTGCCAGCCTGACTCCAAAAATTACATATAAACAAAGATTCTTCCCAGAACAAAAGTACGAGAACAGAAAGCTCTTGTTGCCCATAGAGTGCCCAGGTTGACATACCAAGTACACTAGAAAGTCAAAGTTTCCAGTCTTTCCTTCCTGGGGAAATGGCTACTGTTTCCTGTTTTCCGCCCTACCTCCCAACTGCCAGTCCGACTCCCAAAATTGCATACAAACAAAGATTCCTCCCTGAACAAAGGTGTCAGCAGAGAAAACTCTGGCTGCGAATGCAGTCTCCAGGTTGAAAAACAAATTGCACCACAAAGCCAAAGCTTCCAGGATTTCTTTCCTGGTGATAAGGGTTGTTGTTTCCTATTTTCAGCCCTGCCTCCCAACTGCCAGCCCGACTCCCAAAATTGCAGACGGACGAAGACTCCTTCCAGACCACAGTTTCCAGCACAGAAAGCTCTTGTTGCTCATGGAGTACCAAGGCTGGTCCAGCAGTTGCACCAAAAAGCAAAAGCTTCCAGACTTTCCTGGCGATTAGACCTGTTGTTTGCTTTTTTCAGACCTGCCTTCCAACTGCCAGACTGACTCCCAAAATTGCATATTGCGGACAAGTCCTCCTAGAACAATGGTACTAGAACAGAAAGCTCTTGCTGCTCATGGAGTCCTCAGCCTGGTCCACCAACTGCACCACAAAGCCAAAGTTTCCAGGCTTTCTTTCCAGGCGATAAGGGCTGTTGATTCCTGTTTTCAACCCTGCCTCACATCTGCCAGACCAACTCCCAGAATTGCATGCAAACAAAGATTCCTCCCAGAACAAAGATGACAGCACAGAAAGCTCTTGCACTCAATGGAGTGCCCAGCCTGGTCCTCCAACTGCACCACAAAGTCAAAACTTGAAGGCTTTCTTTCCTGGTGATACGGGTTCTTTTTTTCCTGTTTTGAACCGTGCTTCCCAACTGCCAACCCGACTCCCAAAATTGCATACGGACGACGATTCCTCCCAGAACAAAGGTGCCAGCACAGAAAGCTATTGCTGCCAATGCAGTCTCCAGGCTGACAAACTGCACCACAAAGTTAAAGCTTCCAGGTTTTCTTTCCTAGCGACTAGGCCTGTTGTTTACTTTTTTCAGACCTGCCTTCCGACTGCCAGTCCTACTCCCAAAATTGCATGCAAACAAAGATTTTTCCAAGAACAAAGGTACCAGAACAGAAAGCTCTTCCTGCCCATAGAGTACCAAGCCTGGCCCAGCAGCTGCACCACAAAGCCAAAGCTTCCAGGCTTTCTTCCTTTGGGATATGGTCTGTTGTTTCCTGTTTTGGCCCATCAGTGGGGCCAAGGTACATTCTTTGTAAAGCTAATGACCTTCCTTCCCCCCTCTCACTCTCTTTTCCCTTGGAGTGGGGCAGGAGAAGAAAAATTCCCCTGAATTCTTAATCCATAACATTATCCACCCCTAATTTTTCTTTCCCATGCTACCACACTTAATCAGATTAAATCGTTCAACCTCATTCATACATGCATTATTCTAACTATGTACACATCTTCTAATAGATATATACAAAACCAGATACAGATTTACATACAGATGCAAATATACGGTTACAGTCAGTTCACCCGAGAATAAGGTCCCCTTGGGGTATGCACCGGGTTTCTCCACCTTCCTGCATCACCCACCAGGTGCAACCGGGCCCTTGGGCAAAAAACAATCCCACGAATGGGTTTACTTTTGCTCGAGGCAGGGTTAATCCAAACCTTTTTCCCTAACATACTCCTCTTGTGAATCACTGGGACCTTGTCTCCATCCACGGTGTGGAGGGACTCTGACTGGGCAGGTCCGGCTCGGTTGTTGGAGCCTCTGGTGTTAACTAACCATGTAACCTTTGCTAGATGCTGATCCCAGTGCTTGTCTGTCCCTCCACCCAACGCTTTCAGGGTAGTTTTCAACAGTCCATTATGCCGTTCAACTTTCCCTGCATCTGCTGCATGGTATGGGATGGGATGTGGTACACCCACTTGATGCCATGCTCCTCCGCCCAGGTGGCAACTAAGTTGTTCTTGAAATGAGTTCCATTATCTGATTCGATGCGCTCTGGGGTGCCATGTCACCGCAGGACTTGCTTTTCAAGGCCCAGGATGGTATTTCGGGCAGTAGCGTGAGGCACCGGGTACGTCTCCAGGCATCCAGTGGTGGCTTCCACCATGGTGAGTACATAGCGCTTACCTTGGCGGGTTCGTGGCAGTGTGATGTAGTCAACTTGCCAGGTCTCCCCATATCTATACTTACTCCAGTGTCCACCATACCATAGGGGCTTCAGTCTCTTAGCCTGTTTGATGGCAGTGCAGGTCTCACAGTCATGGATAATATGGGAAATAATGTCCTTGGTTAAGTCCACCCCTCGGTCTTGTGCCCATCTATGGGTGGCATCTCTGCCCTGATGGCCTGAGGCATCGTGGGCCCACCGTGCTAGGAACAACTCTCTTTTGTGCTGCCAGTCCAGGTCCACCTGTGACACCTTGACTTGTGCAGCTTGGTCTGCCTGTTCATTGTTGCGATGCTCCTCATTGACTCGGACTCTGCACACCTTCGGGGGTCTACGTGGTGGACTCTCACAATCAACTTCTCTGTCTGGGTGGCAATGTCTTGCTACATATCAGCAGCCCAGATGGGTTTTCCCCTGCGTTCCCAATTGGCCTTCTTCCATCTGTCCAACCATCCCCACAGAGCATTGGCTACCATCCATGAGTCAGTGTAGATGTAAAGTTTTGGCCACTTCTCCCGTTCAGCAATGTCCAGTGCCAACTGGACAGTTTTGAGCTCTGCAAATTGGCTCGATTCTCCTTCCCCTTCAGTAGCTTCTGAAACTTGTCGGGCAGGGCTCCATACAGCTGCTTTCCATTTGCGCTTCATTCCTACAAGGCGACAGGAACCATCAGTGAAGAGGGTGTAGTGCATTTCCTCTTTTGGTAGTTTATCGAATTCTGGGGTTTCCTCAGCCCTTACCACCTGCTCTTCTTCATCTGCTAGATCAAAACTCTCACCTTCCGACCAGTTTGTGATGACTTCTAGGATCCCAGGGCGATTCAGATTTCCAATACGGGTGCACTGCGTGAGCAGAGTGATCCATTTACTCCACGTAGCATCAGTGGCATGATGTGTAGAGGGTGCCTTTCCCTTAAACATTCAGTTCAGCACTGGTAGTCGAGGTGCCAGGAGCAGTTGTTCTTCTGTGCCAATCACCTCAGAGGCAGCTTGCACTCCTTCATAAGCTGCTAGGATCTCCTCCGTTGGGGTGTAGTTGACTTCAGATCCTCTGTAGTTTCAACTCCAGAACCCAAGTGGGTGGCCTCGGGTCACGCCAGGCACCTTTTGCCAGAGGCTCCAGGAGAGACCTTTATTCCCAGCTGCAGAATAGAGTACATTTTTCACATCTGTCCCTGTCTTGACTGACCCAAGGGCTACAGTGTGTGCAATCTCTCGTTTAATCTGTTCGAATGCTTGTTGCTGTTCAGGACCCCGCTGGAAATCATTCTTTTTGAGGGTTACCAGATAGAGAGGACTTACGATTTGACTGTACTACGGGATATGCATCCTCCAGAAACCTATGGCACCCAGAAAAGCTTGCATTTCCTTCTTGCTGGTTGGTGGGGTCATTGCTGTGATCTTATCGATAACTTCTGTCGGGATCTGACGACGCCCATCTTGCTATTTCACCACCAGGAACTGGATCTCTCGGGCAGGTCCCTTAACCTTACTCTTCTTTATGGCAAAACCGGCTCCCAGGAGGATCTGGATGATTTTCTTTCTTTTCTCAGAAACCTCCGTTGCTGTGTCCCCCCATATGATGATGTCATCAATGTACTGCAGGTGTTCTGGAGCCTCACCCTTCTCTAGTGTGGCCTGGATCAGTCCGTAGCAGATGGTGGGACTGTGTTTCCACCCCTGGGGCAGTCGGTTCCAGGTGTACTGCACGTCCCTCCAGGTGAAAGCGAACTGTGGTCTATACTCTGCTGCTAAGGGAATGGAGAAGAATGCGTTCGCGATGTCAATAGTGGCATACTACTTCGCTGTCTTGGACTCCAGCTCATACTGGAGCTCTAGCATGTCTGGAACAGCAGCACTCAGCGGTGGGGTGGTTTCATTCAAGCCACGATAGTCCACAGTCAATCTCCATTCTCTGTTAGACTTATGCACAGGCCAGATGGGACTGTTGAAGGGTGAATGGGTCTTTTTTTCCTGAAGGTTTTTTTTCCTGGCAATAAGGGATGTTGTTTCCTGTTTTCAGCTCTGACTCCCAACTGCCAGTCTGACTCCCAAAATTGCATACGGAAGAAGATTCCTCCCAGAAGAAAGGTACCAGAACAAAGAGCTCTTGCTGCTCATGGAGTGCCCATCCTGGCCCAGCAGCTGCACCACAAAGCCAAAGTTTCAAGGCTTTCTTCTGTGGGGATAAGGGCTGTTGCTTCCTGTTTTCCATGCTGCCTCACATCTCCCTGCCCGACTCCTAAAATTGCATACAAACAAAGATTCCTCCCACAGCAAAGATGCCAGCACAGAAAGCTCTTGCTCTCAATGGAGTGCCAAGTCTGGTCCACCAACTACAACAAAAAGTCAAAGCTTCCAGGCTTTCTTTCCTGGCGATACAGGCTGCTGTGTCCGGTTTTGAACCGTGCCTCCCAACTTCAAGCCCGACTCCCAAAATTGCATACAAACAAAGATTCCTCCCAGAACAAAGGTGCCAGCACAGAGAGCTCTTCCTCCCAATGCAGTCTCCAGCCTGACAAACAAACTGCACCACAAAGTCAAAGTTTCCAGGTTTTCTTTCCTGGCGATAAGGGCTGTTGTTTCCTGTTTTCCTGCCCTGCCTCCCAACTGCCAGACCGACTCCCAAAATTGCATACAGTCGAAGATTGCTCCCAGACTAAAGTTGCCAGCACAGAAAGCTCTTGCTGCTCATAGAGTGTCCATCCTGCCCCAGCAGCTGCACCGCAAAACCAAACTTTGAAGGTTTTCTTTCCTGGCGATAAGAGTTGTTGTTTCCTGTTTTCAGCCCTGCCTCAAAACTGCCAGACCAACTCCCAAAATTGCATACAAACAAAGATTCCTCCCAGAACAAAGGTACCAGCACAGAAAGTTCTTGCTGCCCATAGAGTGTCCAAGTTGATCCACCAAGTACACCAGAAAGCCAAAGGTTCCAGACTTTCTTTCCCGGGGAAATGCCTATTGTTTCCTTTTTTCAACCCTGCCTCCCAACTTACAGTCCGACTCCCAAAATTGCATACGGATGAAGATTCATCCCGGAACAAAGGTGCCAGCACAGAAAGCTCTTGCTGCCCGTAGAGTGCCCAGGTTGACCCACCAAGTACACCAGAAAGACCAAGTTTCCAGTCTTTCTTTCTTGGGGAAATGCCTATTGTTTCCTGTTTTCTGCCATGCCTCACATCTACCAGCCTGACTCCCAAAATTGCATATAAACAAAGATTCCTCCAACAGCAAAGGTGCCAGCACAGAAAGCTCTTGCTCCCAATGGAGTACCTAGCCTGGTCCACCAACTGCATGACAAAGTCAAAGCTTCCAGGCTTTCTTTCCTTGCAATAAGGGTTGTTGTTTGCTTTTTTCAGCCGTACCTCCCAACTGCCAAGTCAACTCCCAAAATTGCATACGGACAAATGTGGGGTGAAGTCACAGCCCCACAACTAAAGTTTGAGGGTTTTGGAATGTTTTAAAGTGTTGGGTCGTTTTTCATGGGAGCATTGGAGCTAATTAGATAGTTCCCATGGACACAGCCTTGAGTTGCATGGTTGAGTGCAGGTGCAGCATTCCTCAGTGTTTTTGTGGGAATATGTTTGTCTTGTGTGTGTGGGAAAGTAGAAGAGGGAGAACTGAATAAAAAGCTACCTGCTGCGCTAAACAGGCAGACATCTCTCTGGTTCTTCATCCTAGTGTGTGTCTCTTCATCCTAGGTGTGTGTGTGTCGCTTGTCTTTCTTCCCCCCCTCGGACCAAGGCCTTCGACAAATACCCCTCAACAATTGGTGCCCCATGTGGACCAGAAAAAGACTGTCGAGTATTGTCTGGGTCATCTGGGTATCGCAACCGGAGGCAGGTGAGCTGCAGGGCGAAGCGCAGCAAGGTCTTGGTGCTCAGGAGTTGTTAAAGTAGCAGGGAGTACTGCAGGACCCGGATCCGATTGTTCTCTACACTAGCAGGCAAGTGTTTCTGCCACACTTGGAAGGCACAAGTTGCCTGGAGAGCCTGGGTGCATCTGGCACTTGGTAAGGTGCAGGTGAACTCCTGGGAACTTTTTCCTAGTCGCCGTGGGGGTAGACCATGTGTGCAAACGAAAGGCGTGTGTTTATCGCCTGGAAAGCTTTGTTACGGCGTTTTGGTGTTAGACCGACGAAGTTATGTCGCTTGTTAGTTTTGTGTCTTCAGACTGAGAGAGAGGCTGCTTTGCCTGGGAGGAAATTAGAGTGCTAAAGAAAAGGGGCCGGGCAGAGTCGAAGGGAGCCAAAACGGGATCGGAGGTTGCGGAGCAGGGTCGGGGACAACCGAGAGGCACCGTCAAGATGGACGCACTGCTAGCGACTCGGCAGTACTTGTCCAAGATGATCAAGGACAGTTACAGCATGAATGTGCTGTTGATGTACTGGGAGACGATCTTGTGGACGCGGTGACTGGATTTCACCTTGAGGAGCTTTCTATGTCTCCTCCGGACGGTGTCGTGTCTGGTCCATCTGTGTCCGCGCGGGCAGCGGCAGCCGTGGTGTGGCCCCGGCGGCAGCGGTCGTGGCCCTGGGTGCTGGAGGACTTGTAGCAGCTGCGGTCCCAGGCGCCGGCTCCGGGCGGAGCGGTCCCGGCCCCGGCGCGGCGGGCAGCGGCAGCAGCGGCTCCGTGCGTGATTGCGGTGCTGTGCCCGGCCCCAGCCGGCGCCCAGTCGGGGGCCGCCGGGATAGCCGCGGCGACCCCGGCTCAGAGCGGTTCGCCCACGCATGCGCCGGCGGCGGCCCCGGTAACGGCGGCCGCGGGCCCCGGCGCAGCGGACAGTGGTGGGGTCTGTTTTCCCCCGCGCTGCCTACAGCCATGGTCCCGAGCGGTGTTGCGGGGGAGTAGCGGGCTGGTAGCGGCGGCCGCGGTGTCAGGCAATGCAGTGGGGAGGCTGTCTGCGTTGTCCCCTGTTTTACACCCCTCCCCAACCCCCCCCCTCCCCGGAACGTGTCCACCTGCAGCTGTTCCTTCCCTCCTGTATATCGTTCTTTCTCACCGGATCATGTAGCTAGCTTGCGACATAAGGACAGCAAGGGCAATTTGACTTCTCTTCCTGATTTTTTTCTCCGAATGAACCCAAGCCCTATTCCCCTTCTTCCCCCTCCCTCCCTCCCTCTCCCCCGTCCTCCGACAAATGCTAGTGAAAGCTCCCTTAACGAAGCTACACTTTTGCTTCCAGGGGGACCGAGTGCTCAAGAGAAACAGGAGACGCAGGGGGGACAGAGGGCGAGAAGAGGTGAAGAAGGGAAGACAAAAGGGGGTAGTCCTGCCTCTTGCAGAAGTGGTTCTGTTGCCGTTAGGACAAATAGAGTGTCCTTGCTCTATGAAAAAGGTTGAAAATTTCCAAGGTAATATCCTGTCCGTTCCCATCGTATTTGTCTTTTGCATGGAGAGTTGTACAAGATTTACAAGTTAATATTAGCAAATATACCTTAAATTCCCTTTAAGTTATGAGACTGATGAGAACTACACAGCCAATAACAATTTTAGGATGTGTGTGTGAATGCTGGATGACTGAGGTGGCCACCTAAATGCATGAGTGGAAAAAGATTGTGTGAAAGAGAAAAGCTACATGAATGTGTAACTGTGTAAACTTACAAATACTTTCTGCCGGTGTCAAGATTTTACAGAGATGTGTAACATGATTCTGTTGAACCATAGTTAGTCCTTATTCTGGATGGTATATGAACTCTTCAAATTCCCACCATGAGTAATTCCACTCTTATGAAAACTGGTGAGGTTTTAGTTATTTCAAGACTAACCCTGTCTGGTTAGCCATATGATCAGGACTGAAGTTAAATAAGAGATTCTTAAAAAAATTTGACGTTCTATTTCAGCCTTGTTTCAGAGGTTTATAGAGGTTAAATCTCAGGTGGAGCCTTTCCACTGGTGCTGTTCCTTTTTTCATGTGTCATGCTGCCCATTAACTGTAACTGTGTGGACTGTGTAGGAGGCAGAGTCGTTTGAGCTTTTCTGTGTTTTCCAGGGTTTAAATTAAGGGTTGTCGATATTGCTGCCCTGCTTGATCAACCTGTTGCGGGGGGGGGGCCCTGCAGACTGTCAGGGCCATTCTGCGTCCTTTCTCAGAAGCATCAACAGCGTTACAGATAGTGTGTCTCTAGGCCTCCTGATTGGAGACCAGAGTACACCAGTTATGTTAATCAGTGTGGCCAGGGCTGCGATGTCGTTTCAGGGAGTCCTTGTGTCTTCTCTTCAGGGCTCCTCTCATGCGGCAGCTGGTGGCAATATTCATCGTAAAACAGCTAGTCCTTCATCCTTGGGACGTGCCCTACCTATGGCAACTGTGTTTTCAGAAAAATGTCCTCAATGCTTGTGACTGCTGCTTGTTCTATACCAGACATATTGATCACATAATCTGACTGGTGGATGTTTAGCATTGTACGAAGGCAGCGTGGGTTAAGTGCCTTGTTAATCAGCCATTCTAGTAGCACAATTGCAGGATTTTGGGATTTTTTGTTCATGTTGCAGTCATTGATGCTAACTATACAAGACAGATTTGTGCTATGGTCTCCACACCTTATCCTTCAGTGACAATTCCTAAAGGGACACGAATAACTCAACTTGTATGTTTTCTGAGTTGTGTTCCCCAAGCAGAGCCTCACGAGCGTTGGGATGGAGGATTTGGTTCTACTGATGCACCATAAATCTTTTGGTCAGTGCCGATCTCTGCACCATGTCCACGGTTGACCTGTACTCTCTACGATACTTGAAGCTTGCTGTCAGTTGTCTGCATTTGGGACCTGACGGACATCCTGGTCGACCTCCTGGCCTGTGGTCATGCCAGGGGTTTGGGTTGTGAGACTGGGAGGTACTGCTCAGAATTTTCTTTTACAACGTACAGATCCTGTGTGACTTCAACAGTGGCTCATACCTACAGAACAGCTGTTGGCTCTGCAACAACTTGTTAAAGATCAACTTGATGCTGATCACATTGAACCATCTCAGAATCCTTTAATCACCCTGTCTTTGTGATAAAGAAAAAATCTGTGAAATGAAGACTGTTGCATGATCTCAGACAGGTTGGTGCGGTCATGGTTACCATGTCAGCATTGGTTTATTGACCCCTTCTATGCTTCCTGCTGAATAACCCATTGTTATTATTAATTTGACAGGTTGTTTTTTCATGATTCAGTTAGACCCCAGTTATAGAGAAGAAAAAATCGCATTTTCAGTTCCATCTATTAAACATGCAGAACCTTACAAGTGTTATACATAGAAAACCCTCTCCCAGGAAATGAAAATATTCCTATAATTTGTCAATGGTTTATGATTCCAACATTATCTCCTGTAATTTTCTGAGTGTCTTTTGTTGTCATTATATAGGTAATATTTCTGCTGACTGTGGCCACTGAGGATCAGTTGGGTGTGTTGGAAGCTGAAACCAGAAAGAGTCTACAATCCTTCGGCCTAGTAGTTGCTCCTGAGAAGGTGCAGCGAGAGGAACCCTGGAAGTATTTAGGGTTCAAAATCACACGAAAAGCAGTTATTCCTCAGCCAGTTCAATTGGATATTAATGTCAAAACTCTTACTGATGTAAAAAAGCTATTAGGATTAGGTCCTATTTGGAATTGGCAAACACCCAGCTGGCACCTCTATTTGACCTACTCAAACATTCTGACAATCCTCAGGAACCAAGGGAACTGACTAAAAGAGCAGTTCAAACCATCCAGCAAGTAGAGCAGGCTTTATATTCTAAATTTGTTTCACAAATTGTCATTGTCAAATTGTCTAATTTTTTTATTTTTGCAGATCACAGTGTTCCTTTTGGGGCATTGGTACAGTGGTTTGACCATTGGTCTGATCTACTGCACATCACAGAGTGACTATTTTTTGCCTTTTCGGGCTCAAAAAAACCCCAAACTACTCCTGGATTGTTTGAACTCATAGCTCAAATCATCATTGAGGCTAGAAAAAGGTGTGGAGAGTGTTCTGACAGAAATCCAGAGCGCATTGTTTTACCTGTACAATCTCGTTACTTTGAGTGGTGCCTTGGAAACAAATGTGAATTGCAAGCTGCTTTAGCTGGGTTCCACGGCCAAATTTCTTATCATTTACCTTCACATCCCCTTCTTAAGTTTTTTCTTAGGGAAATTCCAATTGGACAAAAACACTACGCAGCGCAGAGCCCCTTGATGACCTTACAGTCCTTGCGGACAGCTCAAGGAAGACAAGTGAAACTGCGGTAGCATGGAAAGCAGAATGTGGATGGCAACATCAAATTGTTCATCAAGAGGGTTCTCCTCAAATTGTGGAACGTCGAACTGTAACTCTTGCTTTTCAGTTATTTCCTAATCGGTCTTTAAATGTTATTACTGATTCTGCATATGTTGTTAATTTATTACAGCAACTCTATCAGGCGGTGTTGTATTGTCCATCTCCATGTCTTATTTTTCAAGTTTTGTTCGAGCTCTAGAGAACTCTTTTGCAGAGACCTGTTCCTTATTTTGTGCTACATGTTTGTAGTCATACCTCTTTGCCAGGTTTCTTCACAGAGGGTAATGCCCGAGCAGATGCTTTTGTTTTTGCTGTCACTTTGAGACTTGTTCCTAACATTCACCAGCAAACTGTCTTGTCTCATTAGTTTTTTTATTATCAAGGTGCAGAAACTTTCAGATGTCGATTTGACTTGACTCATTCTATTGCTCGCTTAATTGTTGCCTCCTGTCCAGACTGTCATGATGCCTATACAATTGTCCAGATTGTCATGATGCCTATACTGCTGTCTATTTTGGTACTAACCCTCGAGGTCTTAAGACCTTACAGATGTGGCAATTGGATGACACTCATGTCAATGAATTTGGTAATTTAAAGCATGTCCATGTGTCCACTGACATGTTTTCCCATGTGGTGGTTGCTAGTGCACATACTAGACAAAAAAGCCATGATGTCATTAAACACTTCCATTGTGCTTTTGCTACATCTGGAGCACCCGCTCAAGTGCGGATGTCTTATAAGCTGTCTTATGTCTGTAAATCTGTCCAAATTTTCTTTGCTTTGTGGAGGATCACTCATGTTATGGCTATTTCACCTTCTTCTACAGGACACGTTATTGTGGAGAGAGTGTATGGTGCCCTGAAGCACTTGCTTAAAGAATAGAAAGGGGGAATGAAGGGATAACTCCCTCAGTCTCTAGGCTAGACAAAGCTCTGTATGTCTCAAACATTTTGACCTTCTCTGACGATTGTCTTTACCTTCTTTTAGAGTTTCAGGAAAAATATGCTGTGCTTGGCAAAAAACCTCCTCCCAACTGATAATCTTGTGATCCCTGTAAGAACTGAGGACAGAGCACAGCATGCAGATGCAGAACTTGTCTCTGGTCAATGGTCTGATCCACATGACTTGATAACTTGGGGAAAGGGATATGTTTGTCTCTACAGATAATAGTCCTCGCTGAATACCTGCGCGGTATGTACGTCCTGCTGTTGGTCCTGGAAGTCGTCAGTGCAGTTCCTGACCTGTCAAAGTTCACTCCATGGCATAGTCGAAACTTCTGGGTGACTCTAATGAAGGAACTAAATCACGCGACCTTTTGTGCATCACTGGCGTATCCAGAGCAACCATTTTACACCTGTCTTGTTGGTGTTCCTCTGAATGACATGGAAGCATCTCTCCTGGTGCAGGATGTCATCCAACAGCGTGACTTATTAAAACGAGACTGTCATACTGTGCGCAGGTGTCTTGATCATGTTGATAGCTGGGATGATGTGTTGTCTGTTAACACTTCACTTCAAAAGTTAGGTATTTTAGAGTCACTGTTTGTAAAAGACTGTGTGTATTTTAATCATTGTGTAGGTTATGACATAGAACGAGCACGTGGTGAGTCTGTGGTATGGGATGTGTTCCCTGAATCATCTTTCTATAAAAATAGTTGCTTCTGGTGTCGGTAAGAATCCGACTTGGAGTACTCCAGCAGTGAGTGCACATTGTTGACTCCCTACGGGAGTGTTTCTTCTGTGTGAAGATAGAATCTAGCCAGGAATCCCTACACAGCCAATAGGGGGGCCTTGTACATCTAAAAAGTTGGTGGTTGTAGTTGTGTTGCTGATGCTGCCTTGTCTAGTGTCGTTCCTGCAAAGGGCACTCCAGGATACGATACGGGCAGTCTCTGTTGCTCAACTACAGAACAGGGAGGAATTGTGGGGTGAAGTCACAGCCCCACAACTGAAGTTTGAGGGGTTTGGAATGTTTTAAAGTGTTGGACCGTTTTCCATGGGAACAGTGGAGCTAATTAGATAGTTCCCATGGACACAGCCTTGAGTTGCATGGCTGAGTGCAGGTGCAGCATTCCTCGGTGTTTTTGTGGGAATATGTTTGTGTTGTGTGTGTGGGAAAGTAAAAGAGGGAGAACTGAATAAAAAGCTACCTGCTGCGCTAAACAGGCAGACATCTCTCTGGCTCTTCATCCTAGTGTGTGTGTCGCGTGTCTTTCTTCCCCCCCTCAGACTAAGGCCTTCGACAGATACCCCTTGACAGACGAAGACTCCTCCCAGAATACAGTTGTCAGCAGAGAAAGCTCTTGCTTCCCATGGAGTGCCCAGCCTGGTCCACCAACTGTACCACAAAGCCAAAGCTTGAAGGTTTTCTTTCCTGACCATAAGGACTGTTTTTTGCTTTTTTTAGACCTACCTCCAAACTGCCAGCCCGACTCCCAAAATTGCATAAAAAGAAAGATTCCTCCCACACCAAAGGTGCCAACACAGAAAGCTCTTGCTGCAGTGGAGTCTCCAGGCTGAGAAACACACTGCGGTACAAAACAAAAGCTTCCAGGCTTTCTTTCCGGGGGATAAGTCTGTTGTTTCCTGTTTTCTGCCCTGCCTCACAACTGCCATCCCGACTCCCAAAATTGCATACAAACAAAGATTCCTCCCAGAACAAAGGTGCCAGCACAGAAAGTTCTTGCTGCAATGGAGTCTCCAGGCTGACAAACCAACTGCACCACAAAACCAAAGCTTCCAGGCTTTCTTTCCTGGCGATAAGGGCTGTTTTTTCTGGTTTTCTGTTTCCTGCCTCCCAACTGCCAGCCCGACTCCCAAAATTGCATACAAACAAAGATTCCTCCCAGAACAAAGGTGCCAGCACAGAAAACTCTTCCTGCCAATGCAGTCTCCAGGCTGACAAAAAAACTGCACCACCAAACCAAAGCTTCCAGACTGATTTTCCTGGGGATAAGGACTGTTGTTTTCTGTTTTCAACCCTGCCTCCCAACTGCCAGCCCGACTCCCAAAATTGTGTATGGACGAAGACTCCTGCCACACCAAAGGTGCCAGCACAGAAAACTCTTTCTGCTCATAAAGTGCCCAGGCTGAGAAACACACTGCAACACAAAACCAAACCTTCCAGGCTTTCTTTCTTGGGGATAAGGGTTTTTGTTTCCTGTTTTCAACCCTGCCTCACATCTGCCAGCCCGACTATCAAAATTGCATTTCAACAAAGATTCCTCCCAGACTAAAGTACCAGCAAAGAAAGCTCTTGCTGCTCATGGAGTGCCCAAACTGGCCCACCAGTTGCACCACAAAGCCAACGCTTCCAGGTTTTCTTTCCTGTCAATAACAGCTGTTCTTTGATTTTTTTCAGACCTGTTTTCCAACTGCCAACCAGACTCCCAAAATTGCAAATGGATGACGATTCTTCCCAGAACAAAGGTAGAAGAACAGAAAGCTCTTGCTGTCCATAGAGTACCCAGGCTGACCCACCAAGTACACCAGAAAGCGAAAGTTTCCAGGCTTTCTTTCGTGGGGAAATGGCTATTGTTTTCTGTTTTCTGCCCTACCTCACATCTGCCAACCCGACTCCCAAAATTGTATATAAACAAAGATTTCTCCAACAGCAAAGGTGCCATCACACAAAACTCTTGCTCTCAATGGAGTGCCTAGCCTGGTCCACCAACTGCACCACAAAACCAAAGCTTGAAGGCTATCTTTCCTGGCAACTAGGCCTGTTGTTTTCTGTTTTGAACCGTACTTCCCAACTGCCAGTCCGACTCCCAAAATTGCATACGGACGAAGATTCCTCCCAGAACAAAGGTTCCAGTACGTAAATCTCTTCCTTCCAATTCAGTCTCCAGA
>NW_020885156.1:61047-78270 GCF_003945725.1 Corapipo altera
CAAAGGTTCCAGTACGTAAATCTCTTCCTTCCAATTCAGTCTCCAGACTGACAAACCAAATGCAACACAAAACCAAATCTTCCAGGCTTTCTTTCCTGGTGATAAGGACTGTTGTTTCTTGTTATCAACCCTACCTGACCGACTCCCAAAATTGCATATGGACGAAGATTCCTCCCAGAACAAAGGTGCCAGCACAGAAAGCTCTTGCTGCCCATAGAGTGCCCAGGCTAACCCTGGGCACTCTATGTATACCAGAGTGCCCAAGTATACCAGAAAACCAAAGGTTCCAGTCTTTCTTTTCTGGGGAAATGGCTATTTTTTGATTTTTTCAGATCTACCTCCCAACTGAAACCCGACTCCCAAAATTGCAAATGGACTAAGATTCCTCCCAGAACAAAGGTACCAGAACAGAAAACTCTTGCTGACTGCAGCGCGGCAGCAGTTGGGGCTCTGCACCACGGAGGTGGCAGGGCCGGGCTGAGTGGTAGGCGTGCTGGTTGTTATCAGCGAGCTCAGGATTGACAGACCATGAACTTTTTTCATCGCCATGACCTCGTCCCTCTTCTCCCTCCTTTGCTGGCACATGGAGACCCCTGAATTGTCCTCCAGGGCACATACTTGAGGCAGAGGAGGGAGAGGAGGTGGAGAGGTGGCCACTCGCCCGGAGCAGAGAGCCGGGGTTGGCAGGGACAGGGATAGACCGGGCGGTGGATCCGCGGATGCGGCACTGTCGAGGAACCTGTGGGCTCCTGATGTAGTTCTGCCCTCTTAGGTATCAGAGCAGAGATAACACATTTAAAGGAAGGTGAAGGGTCTGCATTTGTACTGAGGGGCACAGAGAGCGTATCAGCCCCACGGACCTGTGTAAGAGCTGCAATGGCAGGAAAATTGTTACAGAGAAGAATATCCTAGAAGTGCACATTGACGAAGGAATGAAGGATGGTCAGAAAAGTAACATTCCATGGATGGTCCCGCAACGAGTCTTTCTGAGCCCAGGGCCACATGGCTGGAATTCTCTCCTTTCTTACTGTTTTTTCTGCTCTCTCACTACCTCTAACACTTGGTCTGGCTTGGCTGCACCTCGTTCCATCGCACTGTCTGCCTTCACAACTTCTTCAGCACACCTCCGAGATGTAGTGTTCAGATCCTTGAGGAGTGACACTCCAAGTTTTGCAGACCATTTCTGTGTCTTTTCCACGCTCAAGGCAAGCCCAGAATCCTCCTCCTATCCAAAGAGAAATCGCGGTGCCTGCCTGGAGGGGATCCAGGAGACGATGGCTCAGGAGAAGTTAGGGACACACATTGCAGCTGACTGCAGTATGTCCAGACTTGCGCTACACTGTGCTATGTCACTTGACTCCCAGACGTTCTGTCACAAGACTTTGCTCTGTGTAGGACTGAAACGCCCTGTCTTCATAGGGGCGCTATTTTACTCCACTGTAGAAACAATTAACCGGGTTCTCTATTTCTAAGAAAATCCCCTGAAAGTTCCAAAGACGATGGTGTCAATGAATCCGTGTCCGGCAGGGCGCAGCAATACAGCGCCGCGTCCCTAACACGGGATGCGGAGAGCCAGAGGACGGTCCAACGACGATCTCCGGACACCGACAGCCGCCCCGCTGGCACCCACAGCTCTCTGGACCCTTTAGGAGCGTGTGCCAGGAACTCGGGTCTGTGGCCAGGGAGCTGTCGGTAGAAATGGATAAAATCACCAATTCGTATGTTGGCGGTTGAGAACTTGATGGTGATTTCACTGCCCTCTGTGGTCTCTGAAAATAGGTCCTGTTGCACCTGGGCTCTGCCTGCAGACACTAACGGGGAGATAAAGAAGAAAAACCGTCAGAATTGCTTTTTGCACTGGATGTTGTTTCCCAGAACAAAGGGCACAGAAGCAGTCAGGACCATACGGAGAAGAATTTTAAGAGGATGTCGAGGTGTGCAGAAGTGGAAGTGTCACTTCCACTTAGTTAGTATTAGCTGGAGAGATGAGTGCAGGAAGAGAGGTGGATTGGTGCAGTCTCTGAAGAATGGAAAGTTGCGGATATAAGCAAAGCAAGAGAGAAAGAAAAGCAGGAAAGGGGAATGACGGACTGCAGGACTCTGAAGGACAGAGAGTAAAGCAAGGAAACAGGAAAGGCTAGACAAAGAAGAGAGTGATGAGTTTTCCGAGGGAATGCTTTATGGAGGAGAGGGAAGGATGGACGGGAGGATAGTTCGGAGACAGAGTTCTGTGAAGAACCGACCAGGCAGGACGGCAGCCTCGAGGGACCTGCACAGCCATCCCAGCCCCTGCTCCAGCCTCCACGGTCCCCGACCACCAGCCCTGCACACCGAGCAGAACCGCGGCCGGCACCGCCAGCCCCATTCCCCGCCAGGGCCGCATCTGCCAATCTACCACCCGACCTCTCCCTCCTCTCCCTCCTCTGCCTTCTTCTAACTCCGTTGTCCTCTTCAGCCAACTCCGCCCCGGGACTGAACCCGGCCTCCGTGTCTCTTGGGCTCTTGTTGGGTGCGGGCTGGATGCAGAGGGCAGGCGAGAGCAGCGGCAGCACGGCGGCAGTCGGGGCTCTGCACCGCGGAGGCGGAGGGGCCGGGCTCGGTGGCAGGGGTGCGGGTTGGTATCGGGGAGCTCAAGATTGACAGACCATGAGCTTTTTTCATCACCATCATCTCATCCCTCTCATCCATCCTTTGCTGGCACGTGGAGACTCCTGAATTGTCCTCCAGGGCATGCACTTGTGAGAATGGTCGAGGGGCACGAGAGGCAGACCATCCCTCCGGGCTCAGCAGCCCGAGCTCAGCCTCTCCTGGCCTGTCCTTTCTGGCAGCAGGAGCACTTCTGCTGGGGACAAAGACCACTTGGGGTTTAGTCAGGGGTTGTGGCACCAGTGCTACAGTGAGGCAGTGCATGGGAGAAGCACCTTACCCAGAGAAAGCTCGGACATGGCATGACATCTCCCTCCTGCTTTGAACTTCATGGAGATGCAGTCTCCTTGAGGAGAGCTCTACTGTGTCCCTCCTCCTGTTCCTCTTTTTCAGAGGACCAGGGAACAACCTGTCACACCTGAACTGGATGTGCTGGAACCAGCACATCTGCAGCAGGTTGAGGGGCACTCAGAGGCACAGCCAAAAATTTTATTCTCTTTCCCATCTCTGTCACCTCCGTAGGAAGAGGATATGAAGGACCACCAGGGAAGAGTGTGATCTATTCCCATGTGCACTGGAAAACCCCAGGTCAACTCCCCAGGGCATGCATCCCAGACCTGCCAACCACTCTTGGTTGGCACTCACAATAGAACCACTGCTTCCAGCACTGGCTTTTCACCAGTCCACAGAGGTTCTTTAACCTTCCCTGGAGAGATGCGGAAGGACTAGACAGAGTGTCTCTCTTTGCATTGAACAGACAAGTCTTGAGCACATATCTGGTGTTGGTGTGGGGACATGACCCTGAGCAAGTACAATTGCCATCAACCTCCTGGGGGGGCCTTGAAGTTATGTGGGATAAAAAGTGTCTCTGTGTCACTTTGCATTTCTGGTACTAAACCCTGGCAAAGCCCCTGGATGCAACTCTGGGATGTGCTTCTGTGGACAGAACTCCCCGTGTCCATCCCTCAGGTCGTGGGGCATCTCAGATAGTGGCAGAGCAGGTGGCACCCCACAAGGGCTGAGGTGCATCCAGGCTCCGGGCGTGGTAGCAGGAGCTCCAGGAGATACTGCCCCTGCTGCCATGAACTGTCTGTGTGTGTGCAAGGGAAGGACTCGTGTGCCTGAAAACCCTTGCCTGACTGAGCAGTGAGCCCCCGCCAGGGCACCACTGGTCATCCACCAAGACCCCAGAGGCCATTTTCCAGCACTGTTGTGCAGCACGTCGTTCCCAGTCTGTCGGTACATCCAGGGTTGCCCCATCCCAGGGACAGAATCTGGCACTTCCCCTTGTTGAACTTCCTCTGGTTGATGATTGCCGAAACCTCTGATTTGAGGTCTCTCTGCAGGGCCTCCCTCTTCCATGAGGCCCCAGAGCGTCACAATAGCCCCTTGATTCCATGGGAATCTGCAGTGTTCCAGTGTTCCATTGGTAACATGAGGCCCATATTGTCACAATGGCACTGAAATGAGAGAGGATCTCCTTTCAGAAGATTTAGTTGAAATAAAAATGGTATCCTAATCAACAAAGGGATTTGTTTTCTTGGCATGGTAGTGGTCTTTTCTTTTAAGACTACAATTAGTTTTAGGAGAGAGAATGTAGATGATACATGGAAACTAATCAAGTGTGTATCGTATGCCCATCTTCAAGAAATTAGCTTACATGCCTCAGAAAATTTGTTTAATAAGAGATTGTTCTGTTAAGAAGAAAGTCAATTAAATATTGTTTAAGCAAAGGGGAAGTTCTAAGACACGTCTTAACTGGTCCTAGAACATTCAGTTTATGGGTTAGAAGTTGGATCAATCAATCAGAGATGCTACGAGACCTGCTAAGCGAGAAGACCACGCTGCGAAAATGACTGCCCCTCCCAGAAGAAATGGACGCTAGATGGCAGTCTTGCTCCATGAATAAAATCCAAGATGCTATTTGACCGCAAAATCATTACATAATTATGGACTGCTTGTGAAGGGGGTGTCTTTCAAATATCACTGTATTTATATTCCGAAATTTATACTGATTCTTTGATTAATGCATGGCAAAGTACCCCCATAAATCCCCAACTGGCATCTTAAAGAAATGTTTGATCCAATGGTTTCTGGTCATTGGGTTTAATTCTTTTGTTTTACCCCTTTGATTCCATGAAGTTCCAAAGATATCCCAGGGTTTGTTTAATTCCATGAGGTCCTGCACGTCCCAGTGACGTGAAATACAGAACCTGGTTAATTGTTTCTACAGCGGAGTAAAATAGCGTCCCTATGAAAAGAGACCGTTTCAATCCTACACAGAGCACAGGCGTGCGACAGAATGTCTGGGTGCCAAGTGACATAAACAGCACAGCGCAGTGCAAGTCTGGGCATACTGCAGTCAGCTGCAATGTGTGTCCCTAACTTCTCCTGAGCCATTGTCTCCTGCATCCCCTCCAGGCAGGCACCGGGATTCTCTGGTTCATGAGGATCTTTCTCTTTGGATTGGAAGAGGATTCTGGCCTTGCCTTGAGCGTGGAAAAGACACAGTACGGGTCTGCAAGACTTGGAGTGTCACTCCTCAAGGATCTGAACACTACATCTCGGAGGTGTGCTGAAGAAACTGTGAAGGCAAACAGTGCGATTGAGCGAGGTGCGGTTAGACCAGACCAAGTGTTAGAGGTAGTGAGAGAGCAGACAAAAGCAGTAAGAAAGGAGAGACTTCCAACCTTGTGGCCCTAGGCTCAGGAAGGTGGTGGCAGGACGATACCTCATTTTCCTCTCAGTACAAATGCAGAGTGCTCACCTTCCTGTAAATGTGTTATCTCTGCTCTGATACCTAAGAAGGCAGAACCATGTCAGGAGCCCACAGGTATAGAGAGGGTGAGTTTGATGCTGCTCTTCCACCTGGGAAGATTGTGAAAGCCTCAGGACCCTCCACGTTCCTCCAAATCTCCTGTTACACCTGGAGGAGGTGCAACACTTCCACTGGAATGCTTTTACTTTTACCATTATCATCATTCCTTCATTTTTCACATCATCATAAATGTTTTGTGGAGGAAACGCCATTTTAGACGTAACCAAACAGAACAATATGTTTCCTGTGGTGTGATGGGTGCCTGGGATCGCTCTGGAGTTGATCTAGAGAAGGGACTGGGAGTAAGGGTTTCCATCTGCCAAGCCCCCAGTCCTTCAGTTGCCCTTTCAGATGGGTGGGCTAGGCCTCTCCCAGCCCCACCTCTCGCAGGCAGCACTCTAGTGGGTGCCCCGTGTGCTCCCTACGTGTGCGTGAGGATCACCTACTGAGTCTTCATCCTGTTCCCTGCTCATCCCTCAGCATTTTCCCTAGAGAATATGCTGTCCTTGCAAGCACTAGGGTTGGGATATACAGTAGCCGTGCTGGAGCCACCTTCCTCTCTCACACTGCGCATTTTCCCAGCAGAGCAAAGCACAGACAGAGACCCTGGGCTGCTGCCCAGGAGGGCTTATCTCCCCTTCCTGGGGAACTGGGAGAGAGGCATTTGTCCCAGGCAGAAAGAAAGACTGGAAACTTTGGCTTTGTGGTGCAATTTGAGGACCAGGTTGGGCACTCCATGAGTAGCAAGAGCTTTCAGTTCTGCTACCTTTGTTCTGGGAGGAATCTTCGTCTGTATGCAATTCTGGGAGTTGGACTGGCACTTGGGAGGCAGGGCTCAAAATAGGAAACAACAACCCTTATCTCAAGGAAAGAAAGCCTGGAACCTTTTGTTTTGTGGTGCAGTTGATGAGCCAACCTGGTCACTCCATGAACAGCAAGAGTTTTCTGTGATGGCTACTTTAGTCTGGGCGGAATCTTCGTCCGTATGCAATTTTGAGAGTCGGGTTGGAAGTTTCGAGGCAGGGTGGAAAACAAGAAACAATAACCTTTATCCCCAGGAAAGAAAGGCTGGAAGCTTTTGCTTTGTGTTGCACTTGGTTTTTCAGACTGGAGACTCCATTGGCAGGAAGAAATTTCTGTGCTGGCACCTTTGCTGTTGGAGGAATCTTTGTCCGTATGCAGTTTTGGGAGTAGGGCTGGAAGCGGGGAGGTAAGGTTGAAAACATAAAAAAAAACCCCTTATCCCCAAGGAAGAAAGTCTGGAAGCTTCGGCTTTGTGGTGCAGTTGCTGAGTCAGCCTGGGCACTCCATAGGCAGCAAGAGCTCTCTGTTCTGGTCCCTTTGTTCTGGGAGGAATCTTTGTATGCAGTTTTGGGAGTCGGGCTGGCAGTTGGGAGGCAGGTCTGAAAAAAGCAAACAAAAGGTCTAGACGCCAGGAAAGAAAACCTTCAAGCTTTGGTTTTGTGGTGCAGCTGGTGGGTCAGTCTGGGAACTCTATTGAGAGCAAGAGTTTTCTGTGCTAGCATCTTTGCTTGTTGTTTATATGAAATTTTGGGAGTAGGACTGGCAGTTGGGAGGCAGGGTTGAAAAACTCAAACAAAAGGCCTAGACGCCATGAAAGAAAGCCTGGACACTTTGGTTTTGAGGTGCAACTGCAGGGGCAGGATGGGCACTCTATGAGCAAGCATGAGTAGCAAGCATCAGTAGCAAGAGCATTCTATGCTGGCAACTTAAATCTGAGAGGAATATTCATGCATATCCAATTTTCAGAGATGGGCTGGCAATTGGGAGGAAGGGCTGAAAACAGGAAAAAACAACCCTTATCGCCAGGAAAGAAAGCCTTCAAGCTTTGGTTTTGTGGGGCAGCTGCTAGAACAGCCTGGGCACTCCATTGGCAGCAAGAGTTCTCTCTTCTGGCACCTTTGTTCTGGGAGGAATCTTTGTTTGTATGCAATTTTGGTAGTTGGGATGGCAGGTGGGAGACACGGTTCAAAACAGGAAGCAACAGCCCGTAACACCAGGAAAGAAAGCCTTCAAGCTTTGGCTTTGTGGTTCAGTTGGTAGGCGAGATTGGGCACTCCATTGAGAGCAAGAGCTTTCTGTGCTGGCACCTTTGGTGTGAGAGGAATATTTGTTTGTATGCAATTTTGGAAGTCAGTATGTCAGTTGAAAGGCAGGACTGAAAACAGCAAACAACAACCCTTATCCCCAGGAAAGAAAGCCTGGAAACTTTTGCTTTGTGGTGCAGTTGATGGGCCAGCCTGGGCACTCCATGAGCAACAAGAGCTTTCTGTACTGGCAAAATTAGTCTAGGAGGAATCTTAGTCCGTATGCAATTTTGAGAGTCGGGTTGGCAGTTTGGAGGCAGGATGGAAAACAGCAAACAACAGCCCTTATTGCCAGGAAAGAAAGCCTGGAAGCTTTTGCTTTGTGTTGCACTTGGTTTTTCAACCTGGAGACTCCATTGCAGGAAGAGCTTTCTGTGCTGGCATTTTTGGTGTGGGAGGAATCTTTGTCCGTATGCAATTTTGGGAGTAGGGTTGGAAGTGGGGAGGTAAGGCTGAAAACAGAAAACAAAAGCCCTTATCCCCACAAAAGAAAGCTGGGAAGTTTTGGCTTTGTGATGCAGCTGCTGGACCAGCCTGGGCACTCCATTGGCAGCAAGAACTCTCTGTTCTGGTACCTTTGTTCTGGGAGGAATCTTTGTATGCAGTTTTGGGAGTCGGGCTGACAGTTGGGAGGCAGGTCTGAAAAAAGCAAACAAAAGGCCTAGTCTCCAGGAAAGAAAACCTGGAAGTTTTGGCTGTGTGGTGCACTTGATGGGCCAGCCTGGGCACTCCATGAGCAGCTTTCTGTGCTGGCAACTTTAGTCTGGGAGGAATCTTCATCCGTATGCAATTTTGGGAGTTGGGCTGGCAACTGGGAGACAGGGTTGAAAACAGGAAACAAAAGCCCTTATCACCAGGAAAGAAAGCCTGAAAGCTTTGGGTTTCTGGTGCAGTTTGTTTGTCAGCCTGGAGACTGCATTGGCAGAAAGAGATTTCTGAGCTGGCATCTTTGTTCTGGGCGAAACCTCTGTTTATATTCAATTTTGGGTGTCACGTTGGCAGATGTGAGGCAGGACTGAAAACAGGAAATAAAACCCTAATCCCCAGGAAAGAAAGCCTTCAAACTTTGACTTTGTGGTGCAGTTTGTTTGTCAACCTGGAGACTGCATTGGTAGGAAGAGTTTTCTGAGTTGGCACCTTTGTTCTGGGAGGAACCTTTGTTTATATGCTATTTTGAGAGTCGTACTGGCAGTTGGGAGGCATAGTTCAAAAGAGGAAACAAAAGGCCTATGCGGCAGGAAAGAAAGTTTGGAAACTTTGGTTTTGTGGTGCAGTTGGTGGACCAGGCTGGGCACTCCATTGAGTGCAAAAGCTTTCTGTGCCGACATCTTTGCTGTGGGAGGAATCTTTGTTTGTATGCAAATTTGGGAGTCGGGCTGGTAGATGTGAGGCAGGGCTGAAAACAAGAAACAAAAGTCCTTATCGCCAGGAACGAAAGCCTGGAAACTTTGGCTTCATTGTGCTGTTGGTGGACCAGGTTAAACACTCCATCAGCAGCAAGAACTTTCTGTTCTCTTACCTTTGTTATGGGAGGAATCATCGTCCGTATGCAATTTTGGGAGTCAGGCTGGCAGTTGGGAGGCACGTCTGAAAACAGCAAACAACAGCCCTTATCGACAGGAAAGAAAGCCTTTGCTTTGTGGTGCAGTTTGTTTTTCAACCAGGAGAATGCACTGGCAGCAAGAGCTTTCTGTGTTGGCAACTTAAGTCTGGGCAGAATCTTTTTCCATATGAAATTTTGGGCCTCGGACAGCCGATTTAGGAACAGGACTCCTGCCCACAAACGATTGTCCTTCAAACCATGAAATAAGGTCTGACCCTCCATCTCTACCCTGTTGTTGGTGCACCACTCTAGGCATTACATGCACAGCAAGAGCTTTCTAGGCGGGCACATTTGGTCCGGGAGAAGTCTTCGACCAAATTGTCTTTTGGGCCTCGGACAGCCGATTTAGGAACGAGGTTCCTGCCCAACAAAGATTGCCATTCCAACCAGAAAAAATGGTCTGTCTCTCCGTCTCACCCCTGCCCGTTGGTGCAGCACTCTCGGCACTATGTGCACAGCAAGAGTTTTCTTGTTTGGCACCTGCGGTCTGGGAGGAATCTTCGTCCATATTCACTTTTGACCCTCAGACGGCCAACTTAGGAACAAGGTTCCTGCCCTCAAATGATTGCCCTTCCAACCAGGAAAAAAGCCCTGACCCTCCGTCTCTCCCCTGCCATTGGTGCAGTACTCTCAACACTATGTGCACAGCAGGAGCTTTCTGGGCAGGCACCTTTGGTCTGGGAGGAATCTTAGTCCGTATTCACATTTCACCCTTGGACGGCCCATTTAGGAGTGGGTCTCCTGCCAAACAATGATTGTCCTTCAAACCAGAAAAAAGGACTGACCCTCCGTCTCTCACCTACTGTTTGTTCACCACTCTCGGAACTACGTGCACAGGAAGAGCATTTTGAGGGGGCACCTTCAGTCTGGGAGGAATCCTCATCTGTATTTATTTTTGGCACTCGGACGTCCTATTTAGGAACGGGGTTCTTGCCCACCAACCACTGCCCTTCTAGCCAGGAAAAAAGGCCTGACTCTCCATCTCTCATCTGCTGCTGGTAGAGCACTCTGGTCACTGCGTGCACAGCAAGAGCTTTCTGGGCAGGCACCTTTGCTCTGGGAGGAATCTTCGTCCTAATTCCCTTTTGGTCCTCGGACGGCCCATTTAAGAACGAAGCTCCCGCCCACCAACGACTGCCCTTCCAGCAAGGAAAAAAGGCCTCACTCTCCGTCTCTCTCCTTTCCTTGGAGCAGTGCTCACAGCACTACGTACACAGGAAGAACTTTCTAAGCGGGTACCATTGGTCTGGGAGGAATCTTCGTCCATATTCGCTTTTAGGCCTCGGAGTGCTGATTTCGGAATGGTGCTCCTGCCCACCAACGACTGCCCTTCCAACCAGGAAGAAAGGTTTGATCCTCCGTCTCACCCCTGCCATTGGTGCAGCAATCTTGGCATTATGTGCACAGAAAGAGCTTTCTTGGCAAGCACCTTTGGTCTGGGAGGAATCTTCGTCCATGTTCACTTTTGGACATCAGAGTGTTGATTTCAAAACGGGGCTCCTGCCCACCAACGACTGCCCTTCCAACCAGGAAAAAAACCCTGACCCTCCGTCTCAGTCCTGCCGCTGATGCACCACTCTCGTCACTACGTGCATAGCAAGAGGATTCTGGGCAGGCATTTTTAGTCTGGGAGGAATCTTCGTCCATATTAACTTTTAGGGACTCTGACGGTCGATTTAGGAACGGGACTCTCGCCCACAAACGATTGTCCTACAAACTTACAAAAAACACCTGACCCTCTGTCTCTCCCCTGCCCTTGGTGCGGCACTCTAGGCGCTACATGCACAGCAAGAAACTTTCTGGGCGGGCACCTTTACTCTGGGAGGAATCTTCGTCCATATTCACTTTTGGGACTCTGATGGTCGATTTAGGAACTGGGCTCTTGGGAACAAATGATTGCCTTTCAAACAAAAAAAAAGACCTGACCCTCCGTCTCTCCCCTGCCCTTGGTGCTGCACTCTAGACACTACGTGCACAGCAAGAACTTTCTGGACGGGCACCTTTGGTCTGGGAGGAATCTTCGTCCGTATTCAGTTTTGACCCTCCGACGGCCGATTTAGGAACGGGGCTCCTGCCCACCAATGACTGCCCTTCCAGGCAGGAAAAAAGCCCTGACCCTCCGTCTCTCCCCTGCCGTTGATGCAGCACTCTTGGCACTACGTGCACAGGAAGAGATTTCTGGGCAAGCACTTTTGGTGTGGGAGGAATCTTCATTTGTATTAACTTCTGGCCCTCGGACGATCAATTTAAGAAAGGGGTTCCTGCCCACCAATGACTGCCTTTCCAGTTAGGAAAAAAGACCTGACCCTCCGTCTCTCCCCTGCCATTGGTGCAGTACTCTCGGAACTATGTGCACAGCAAGAGCTTTCTGGACGGGCACCTTTGGTCTGGGAGGAATCTTCCTCCGTATTCACTTTTGGGTCTCGGACGACCGGTTTAGGAACGGGGCTCCTGCCCACCAACGATCGCCATTCCAGCAAGAAAAAATAGCCTGACCCTCCGTCTCACCCCTGTCGTTGGTGCAACACTCTTGGCACTACATGCAGAGTAAGAGTTTTCTGGGCGGGCACCTTTGGTCTGGGAGGAAACTTGGTTCGTATTCACATTTGGCCCTCGGACGACCTATTTAGAAACAGGGCTCCTGCCCACCAACGACTACCCTTCCAGCCAGGAAAAAAAACCTGACCCTCCGTCTCTTCCCTGCCGTTGGTGCAGCACTCTCGGCACTACGTGCATAACAAGAGCTTTTTGGAAGGGCATCTTTAGTCTGGGAGGAATCTTCGTCCATGTTCACTTTTGGCCCTCAGACACGTGATTTAGGAATGGGGTTCCTGCCCTCTAACGATTTGTTTTCAAACTAAGAATAAGGTCTGACCCTCTGTCTCTCTCCTGCCATTGGTGCAGCAATCTCGGCACTACGTACTGAGTGAGAACTTTCCGGGCAGTCACCTTTGGTCTGGGAGGAATCTTTGTCCTTATTCACTTTTTGACCTCGGTCGGTTGATTTAGGAATGGGGCTCCTGCCCACCAACTATCGCCACTCCAGCAAGAAAAAATAACCTGACCCTCCATCTCACCCCTGCCGTTGGTACAGCACTCTCGGCACAATGTGCACAGCAAGAACTTTCTGGGTGGGCACCTTTGGTCTGGGAGAAATCTTCATCCGTATTCACTTTTGGTCCTCAGACAGCCCATGTAGGAACTGGGCTCCTGCCAATGAACGATTGCCCTTCCAACCAGGAAAAAAGGCCTGACCCTCCGTCTCTCCCCTGTCGTTGGTGCAGCACTCTCGGCACTACGTGCACAACAAGAGTTTTCTGGGCAAGCACCTTTGGTCTGGGAGGAATCTTCATCCGTATTCACATTTGGCCCTCTGACGGCCGATTTAGGAATGGGACTCCTGCCCACCAATGACTGCCCTTCCAGGCAGGAAAAAAGCCCTGACCCTCCGTCTCTCCCCTGCCGTTGGTGCGGCACTCTGGGCACTACGTGCACAGCAAGAGTTTTCTGTGCGGACACCTTTTGTGTGGGAGGAATCTTCGGCCGTATTCACTTTTGGTCCTCGGACGGGTGATTTATGAATGGGGCTCCTGCCCACAAACGACTGTCCTTTCAGCTGGGAAAAAAGGTCTGACCATCAGTTACTCCCCTGCTGTTGGTGCAGCACTCTAGACACTATGTGCATGTAAGAGGCGTGTCCAAGGTACAGGGGACGTATCGGAGCGGAGAAGTCCAAGGGAGCATGCGCCTAGATGGGTAACCCCATTGGTTAGAAGGTCACATGTTTCTAGGGAATAAAAGGAAGCACCAAATTTGAAATAAACCTTTTTGTTATCCGCCTCGCGAAGAGCGTACATCCTTCTTTATCGTATAAAGGACCGTCACACTATATATGGTGCCCTAACAGGGTCTTAGAACCTATATTAGGTTAGTTTAGCATACCCTGAGTACGGAAATTTATAGGTAAATCCCGGTTATCGCATCGATTATTTTGATGCAGGGGTTTTTTAACCGAGAAAAACCAAGACGCTAGCTGCGGGACCGGTGCCTAGTGCCTGTTGCCCAGCAACCTGGCAAAAGCCGTGGTTTACAAACGCGGGTGAAACGGTCGAGCCACCCATGTGCCGCCGGCCGCTTCCCCGCGCCTTCAAACTGCCGGGAGCTCACGCTGTGTGCTGCTGGGACCGCCAAACGGAGCCCAGCTTCGCCTTAACACCGCGCTGCCACGCCGCGACCCCTGCCGCAGCGCCAGAACCCCCACACGGCCCAGTGGACCCCTGCAGCCGCCTCCTGTTGACCCACGCATGCCGATAGCCACTGTATGAAGCCTCCACGCCAAGGAGAAACCCACCAGGAGTGACGCAGACCCCGAAGGAACCTTTCGTCGCTTCTCCGCCGCCACTGCCTACCGCCGCCGAGCCAGTTGCCGCCGGAACCATGCCGCACCAAGAAGCCCCCCCCCGCCGCTGCAGCGAGAGCCGCACCGGAGCCACCAGCCGCACTGAGGGACCCCGCAGAGATGCCGAGAGAAAAAAAAATTGCAGAGAAACAGCCGATTCAGAAACCGAAAGTAAACTTAGCAGTCAAACAAAGAACTCCCAGCCACGTGGGTCTACAGTCCCGGAGCTAAGGTAAACATGGGGAGCTTTGTCTCCATGGAAACCCCACCAGACATTGAAACATTAACTTTACTGCTAAAATCTTACCACATTTAAACTACAAAGGCAGAGTTACCAGAATTAATAAGATTTGTTAGGTCTGTACACCCCACACTCCCACTAACAGAAGTGTTACATTTAAACACATGGGAAACACTGGGGCACATTCTAAAGCAAAGGATCAGGGTAGGCGACCGTGGAGCTTGCAACATAGTACCAGTTTATACAGGGATAATGTCTGCCCTCCACAAGGCACACGAGTAAACAAAACAATTAACACACACCCCACCCCCCGCTCACACTGCTAGCAGCAGCACAACCCCTAAGCATAGTAACAGAAACGCACGAAGTGTATTGTGGGGAGGGAAAGGAGCTGTTTGTGAGTCAAATCATGGGTCAAGAGCCGGAAGCCACAGGAGGGAACAGAGCCCGAAATGCGAGATCCCAAGTCATGGGATCAGCGCACAGGGCTCTGTTACAGTGATGAGGAGGGTAACCCAACATCTCTGCCCCCCCAAGCTGCGAATGAACAGCGACCTCGTGTCTCGGACTGGACACAGCCATCTTGCCTGCCAAACGGATTGAAAGTCGATCCGTCTCTTCCGGCCCCAATACCGCCCCGCCCCGCCCATAGGCACAAGCGGGAGGGAGGTCTCCACCACCCAACACCACCCCCCCACAGGGAACCGAACTCACTGGAACCACAGAGGGGTAGGCAAAGGGGAATGAGGAAGAGGGACCAGGGATGGTTCCAGCAGGAGGGGTCGAGGAGGCAAACAGGGGAAGGTCAGCTAACAAGTGGGAACAATGTCAGGATGAGGCATTTCGAGTGGAAGGCTTGAAGGATATTCAGGCATGCTCAATTGATACTAGCCAGTGTCAACCCCCTCAATTTCAGCCTCTATCATATGAAGCTACAGAGAAATTGAGGTAGTCGGTAAGAGGTGCTGGCATGTCCTTAAACAGTCCTTTCAAGTATTTGGAAACATTGAGTTCAATCTATTTTTTCACCCCACATGACTGGAAGAATGTAATGAAATTAGTTCTTAATAATATCCAATATACAGTCTGGTTAGCTGGCTATTGGGAGAATTGTGCTAAGTATGCAACTAACACCCAAGCAGGCATAACAACAAACCAATTGACTGGGGATGGAAATTATAGTTCAATAGATGAACAAGTTAAGTACAATAGAGAGATATACAGTGTAATAGCCAAACAGGTCCTGAAAGCTATGAAAAACCTTCCCACTACAGACCAAGATAGCAACCTGTCCCCGACAAAAGTGTTACAAGGTTGTACTGAACCAAATTCATGATGCTTAGATAGGCTGCAATCTGCTTTAAACAAGCAAGTTGAGTAGAATAAAGTCAGAGAGATGCTGTATAAGCAATTGGCTTTTGAAAAGGCGAACACAGACTGTAAGAGAGCTTTGCAAGCCCTTCCTAAGAGGGAAAGCTGCAGCATTACTGAGTTGGTTTGACCCTACCAAAGAGTTAGCTCTGTGGAGCACCAGTCTGCCCCTTTTGCTACAACCCTAAGAGCCCAGTTAGGAGTAAAAGAAGAGACCAGACACAGAGCGAGTTGTGTTAGATGTGGTGACCCTAACCACTCTCACAGAGATTGTCCTTGGAGACCCTTAGCAGCAACATCCCACAAGTACCTAAACAGCGGGGAATGGACTGAGTTGTACCAAGGGTGCCGTGGGTGAGGCAAGGGCCACGCCATGTGAGCATCGCATTCCTTGCTGCCGTGCTGCTCGCTATCCTCCTCTCTGCCACCCGCTTTCAAGAGCAAGAGAGGAAGTAGTTTGAGGCAAACCACAATGTGCTAACAACAAGCCCCAAAAATATCCCTGTATTTTGCACCCCCAAGAAAAGTGAGGGGTGGAGGATTCTGCAAATGTTAAAAGCAGTAAAAGTAGTCATAAAACCAATGGGAGCGTTGCAACCAGGACTGCCTTCAGCAAATTAGCCACTAGTAGTAATTGATTTAAAGGACTGTTTCTTTACCATCTTCCTGCACCCTGAGGATGCGCCAAGGTTTACCTTTTTCCATCATGGTCTTGAACAATGCACAACCCATGCAAAGCTATTGCTGGGTTGTCCTTCCTCAGGGGATGCAAAACAGCCTGACGAGAAATCAAACAGTCATCATACACCATCATGTAGATGACATATTAATAACCACGACCACAAAGAATGAACTGCCATTTACTCTTACTGCTCTAATCAAAGCTGTCCAAGATGCAGAGTTACAGGTTTCTCCAGAAAAGATCCAACCATCACAACCCTGGACTTACCTTGGATGGGAAATCATGCAGCCAGAAACTTCTCCACAGCCACTGCAGCTCGAGGTAAAAAACACTTTGACTTTACATGAGTTGCAAAAACTTCTGGGAGCCATCAGTTGTTTAAGGCCTGTTTTAGGCATAACCCCAGAGGGACTATACCCTCTATTTGAGCTGCTAAAGGGGAACTCCAATCTAACATCTAACAGGTCTCTGACAACAGAAGCAAAGCAGGTGTTAGACATTTGTGCCAAGGCAATAGAAAGTAGACAAAGCAGAAGGAGAAATCCTGAACTGCAAATCTGTCTAGCCCTTGTTCCCAGCAGGTACCAACCATTTGCAGTTTTGTTTCAGTGGGATCAGACTGACAAAGACCTACTGCAAATTCTAAGTGGCTGTTTCTGCCCCACACACCACCTAAAACTGTGTGAAGTACTAATGAGATGTTTGCCAAGCTTGTCATTAAAGGCAGAGGATGATTACAAGAACTAGATGAGAGAGGTCCTGCCATCATCTTCACCCCAGCTGTAAAGGACAACTTTGTTTGGATGCCAGTTGAGAACGCAGGATTCCAGACTGCCCTGGCAGGTTTGACGGTGATACCTCAATTCATTTCCCTAAACACAAATTGTGGACAAAAATCAGTAGTTTACCTTTAAAAGCCACAACCAGATGCAAACACGAACCAGTAAAAGGCCTCACAATTTTCACACATGCATCTGGGAAGAACACAAAAAGCTGCAATGACTTGGGTAAATCCTGACACAGGACAATGGGAATGAGAGGTACAGACCATGAACCAAAGTTCTGTACAGGTTCCGGAACTAGTTACCATTCCATTGCCTTGGGGAAATTTTCTGAACAACCTTTTAATGTTGTAACCGATTCCTGTTATACTGCAAAGTTAGTATCCTGTCTTGAGAGTTCGTTTCTTCGAGATTGATATGGTTTGAAGCTGGCTCCCTGCCAAGTCTCCAAACCTTACCACAAGAAGTCCCGTCCCCCCCCAAACGTCAGGGAGAAGAGGGAGAAAAAACAACCAAGAAAACCGAAATGAGAGAAAGACAGCTAAAGCAATATATATAAATATATTTACACTT
>NW_020885157.1:0-15175 GCF_003945725.1 Corapipo altera
GGGGGGGGGTCCCCGCGGCGCTTGGGCTGGTTGCGCTCGGGGTGCAGGAGGATCACGTAGACCTTGGGGGCATAAAGGAGCCCCAGGGGCACCGAGGCCGAGAGGCTCATGGACACCGTCAGCGTGGCCATCTGCACGTGGACCTGCACCCCGGAAATGGGACCCCAAAACTTGCTGAGCTGTGAGACCCCCAGCCCAAACCCCATCACCCCCTGAGCCCCCCGACCCGAGCGCCCCCCACCCCAGGGCTCATGGGCAGCGTCGGCGTGGTCATCTGCACATGGACCTGCACCCCAAAACCAGGGGAACCTCAAATCCTACTGACTCCTGAACCGCCTGTGTGCCCCCAGGCACCCCAAAACCACCCAGGGACCCCCCAGATACCCCTTGGGGACCCCCGAACACCCTCACCCTCCCAGCCAACTGAGCAGCCCCAAAGAAGATGGGTCCTTAGGCGAGCACAGACGATGTGTGTGCCCCCAGGGACCCCAAATACCCCCCCAGGGACCCCAAATACCCCCCTAAGGACCCCAAATACTCCCCCAGGGACCCCAAATGCCCTCTCAGCTCACCCTGTCAGCAGACTGGGCGGCCCCAAAGAAGATGGGCCCGAAGGCGAGCCACACCACGCAGGTGGTGTACATGGCGAAGCCGATGGGCTTGGCCTCGTTGAAGGTCTCGGGGACGCCGCGGGCCTTGACGGCGTAGACGGTGCAGGTGAGCATGAGCAGCAGCGCGTAGGCCAGGCAGGCCAGTGTGGCCCCCTCGGCCATGTCGCAGCGCAGGACCCCCCGCGCCGCCTCGGGGTCGGGGGTCCGGCCCATCTCGTAGTCGATGAGGGCGTGGGGCGGCCGCACCAGCAGCCACGTGGCCGCGGCCACCAGCTGGAGGCCACTGAGGGTGAAGGTGATCACCAGCTGGGACGTGGGGCTGATGAACCGCGGCGGCGTCACCGAGCGCTTACCTGGGGGGCACGCGGGGTCAGGGGGCACCTGGGCACCCCCGGGACACGCCTGGTGTGAGGTGTGGTGGGTCGGTGTAGGTGGGACCCCACCCCACATCCCTCAGCCTCATCTCCAGGGTCCCTTCCCAGCCCCCCACGTGTCCCCTGGTGTCACCTGGGCACCCCCAGAACTCTCGGGACCCCCCAACTCCCCTCTCGGTGACACCGTAGCCGCGGCTGGTCTGGGTGAGGAGCACAGGAGTGGGCACACCCTGTCCCACATCCCTCAGCTCCTGCCCCTCACCCGGCCCCCCCAGGCCCCTGTGCCCCCCGGCCCCTCACCCTGCTCGAAGATGCGGTAGATGCGGTTGGTCTTGGTGAGCAGGGCGGCGTAGGTGAGGCTCATGCCGAGCCCCAGGAAGAGGCGGCGCAGGGCACAGACGCCCACGCCGGGCTCGGCCACCATGAGGAAGGTGATGGCGTAGACCAGGGCGATGCCGGCCAGCAGGACGTAGCTGAGCTCGCGGCCCGACGCCTTCACGATGGGCGTGTCGTGGTGGCGCACGAAGGTGGCCAGCACGAAGGCCGTGGCCATGAGCCCCAGCGTGGCCAGGGCCACCGGCACCGCGGCGCAGGGGTCGGCCCAGCGCAGGCGCAGCACCGGCGTGGGCCGGCAGGCCGTGCGGTCGGGGGTGGGCCGCAGGTGGGAGGCGCAGGGCAGGCAGGTGAGGGGGTCGGCGCGGTACTGGTACCCCCCGCAGAGCTCGCAGTGCCAGCAGCACGGAACCCCCTTCACCGGCTTCTTGCGCTCGCCGGGGCCGCAGGGCAGGCTGCACACCGAGGGCGGGGGGGACGTCGAGTTGGACCCCCACGCCATGGCCTCCTCCTGGGGGGGACACAGCGTGAGGCCCCACAGACCCCCCCCAAACTCACCACGGACCCCCCCACAGCAGGCTGCACACTGGGGAGGGGGGAGACATCGAGTGGGACCCCCCACCATGGTCTCCTCCCGGGGGAGAACAGGGTGAAAGACCCCCCATGGACACCCAAACATCCCATAGACACCCCCATGGACCATCCCCCAAACTCTCCCATGGACACCCTCCCAAGCCCCCCATAGCAACCCCCCAAGGGGGTACAGGGGAACCCCCCAACCAGAGCCCCCAGTTGGCCACTGGGATCCCACCAGTTGACTGGGAGGGGGCACCCCTGGGGGAGTTGGGGGGATTCAGGGGGGTTTTAGGGGTTACAGGGGTTTGGGGGCTCAGGGGTGGGTTGGGGGGGACTCAGGGGGAAACTGGGGGTTCAAGGGGGTCTGAGGGGGTTCAGGGGTCCCACCCTGGGGGTCCCAGCCCCACCTGCAGGCGCAGCCCCTGCACCCACTGCCCCACGGCCCTGTAGGCGCCGGTGCCGTTGCCCCCCTGGAACTGGAAGATGTCGTAACGTCCCGGGGCGTCCCCGTTCTCATTGAAGGACACCGGGGTGCCCGCGCTGCCTGCACACCAGTACGGACCAGTACGGATCAGTATGAACCAGTACAGACCTGTATAAACCACTAACCCCCAGTGCCACCCCAGCACCAACACACCCCCACTACAGGGCAAACCAGTGCTCCCAGTATGGCCTCCAGTGCCTCCCAGTTCATCACATTAAGGCTCCCAATCCCTCCCAGTGCTCCACAGTCCCCACTCAGCACTTCCCAGTACATCCCAATAAGGGCCAGTAGGGTTTCCAGAGCCCCTCAGTATGTCCCAGTGTGGCCTTCAGTGCCCCCCAGTCTCCTCCAATGTCCTCCAGTTTGTCCCAGTGTGGCACCCAGTGTGCCCTAGCTCCTTCCCAGTGCCCCCCAGTATATCCCAGTGCCTCCCAGTGCTTCCCAGTATGGTCTCCAGTGCCCCCCCAGCCCCTCCCAGTGCCCCCCCAGCCCCTCCCAGTGCCCCCCCAGCCCCTCCCAGTGCCCCCAGTACCATTGAAGGCCACCCTGCGGATGTGGGCGAGCAGCTGGCGGCCGTCGGGGGGGTCCATGCTGGGGCAGAGCCCCCCCCCCCGGGCAGGCCTCGCCCAGCAGCGAGTGCAGCCCGTGGGCCATGGCCAGGACGGCGTCGATGACAAACTGCACCTTCCCCTCCTGCTCGTAGGGCGAGTCCCGCCCGATCCGCTCCCGGCCTGGGGGCACGGGGGGGTCAGGGACCCACAGGGGGAAGGGGGCGGAGGGGGGTTCAGGGACCCCCGGGGCCGCCACGGCTGGGGGGCACCGGGGGTGGGACCGCGGGGAGGGGAGGGAGGCTCTGCCCCACACGGGAGGGGTTCAGGGACCCCCGGGGGTCCCGCGAGTTGGGGGGCACCGAGGGGTGACCCCCGGGGGGTCTCTGCAGAGTGGGGAGGGGGGTCGGGGGGTGGTACCTGTGCACTTGCGCACGGGGGTCCCGGCCCCGCCCGCGGGGTCCCCGTCACCCCCCCCGTGGGGGAGGCGACAGTTGAAATCGTCCTCCCAGAACTCGTGGAACCAGAGGTTGCGCCGGTTGTTCTCCAGGGACCGGGACGTGAAGTACTCGTCGAACCCTGGGGGGCACAGAGGGGGGCGCGGGGGGGCCCGAGGGGTCAGGGGGGTACCCGGGGCACAGGGGGGGCCTAAAGGGTCGCGGGGGGTCCCAAGTGTCGTGAGGGACCCCGCAGGGTCACAGGGTGTCCCACAGCGTTGTTGCCCCCCCTCAGTGTCCCGGGGGGCTCTGCAGCCCCTCAAGGTGTCCCATAACCCTGTGGGGCAGCAATGGAGGGGCAGGAGGGTGAGAGGATCCTCCCCAAACACCTCCCCCCGCCCACATGGGGCCGGATGACCTCCCCCCATGGCCCCATAGGGTGCCCCTGGAGCCCCCTGTGCCCCCCAGTGCCCCCAGACTCACCAGGCACTGAAGGTTGGGCAGGATGGTGATGGGACCCTCCCCCACAGTGTGCCCCTACAGCCCCACAGGGTGCCCCCATAGCCCCCAAAGCCCCCCCAGTGCCCCGCAAAGCCCCCCCTAGTGCCCCCCAGAGCCCCCAGACTGACCTGGCACCGAGGCCCGTTTGGGCAGGATGGTGATGGCCCCGTGAGCCGCCTCCTCCAGCCCCTGCACCGGGGCCATCTTGGCCCCCCAGCTGTCCGAGCCCACCCAGGAGAAGTGGCCCGACAGGTTGGCCAAGGTGGCCGCCTCCAGCACCCGCCTGTGGGGACAGCGTCACTGGGGGCACTGGGACTGACTGGGAGGGGCTGGGAGGGGATCTGAATAGACTGGAAGGGACTGGAAAACACTGGGGGGCTGATGGGATGGACTGGGACAAACTGGGAGGGGACTTGAATGGACTGGGGAAAACATGGAATCACTGAGAGGGGATCTGAAGGGACTGGGGGGCTACTGGGAGGGACTGAGGAGCACTGGGAAGGGACTGGGAGGCTGCTGTGGGGGACTGGGACAGCGCGGGGCAGGACCAATCCGTACTGGTCCATACTGGTCCGTACTGGTCCGTACTGGGCTCACCGGATGTCGTCCTCGTTGGCGAACAGCACCACCCCCCCGCGCCGTCGACGTCTCCATCAGGCGCCTGATGACCTTCGCGAACTCGCCCGGGCGCGGCTCCCGCGGGATCTTGATGGACTGGGCGATGCACAGGCCCCCTGCGCCGGGATGGACCAGTATGGACCGGTACAGACCAGTACGGACCGGTACAGAGCAGTATGGACCGGTACAGACCAGTACGGACCAGTATGGACCGGTACAGACCATTACGGACCAGTATGGACCAGTACAGACCAGTATGGACCAGTACAGACCAGTATGGACTGGTACAGACCAGTACGGACCAATACAGACCAGTATGGACTGGTACAGACCAGTATGGACCGGTACAGACTGGTATGGGCGGGTATGGACCAGTACAGACTAGTGTTGCCTCCCCAGACTCCAGTGACTCACTGGAGGTCACTGAGGGGGCAGCACCTCCCCCTCCTGCAGGACCTGCCCTCCCAGTACATCCCAGTATAACCCAGTCACTTACCGGTCCCAGTGTCCCAGCAGTGTGAACCACAGGGGAGAATGGAGCTTGCCCTCCCAGTGCTCCCAGTACATCCCCGTGTCCTCCCAGTGCTCCCAGTGTCCCCTCCCAGTGCATCCCAGTGGCCCCTCCCAGTGCCCCAGTGCCCACCAGCCTCCCTGGAGCTGTGCACAAAGGCCTCCACGCCGCTCTCGCCGTAGTTGCCCTCGGATGCCAAGGTGCTGACGTAGCTCCAGCCCAGCGCCCTCACCACGGCCACCATGGCCTCGGCCTGGTACGAGTCCGGGGGCACCACCCGCGAGAAGAACTCGTAACGCCCGGGGTCCGACAGCTCCGGGGCCGTGGAGGCGTAGCTGATCTGGGGGATCTGGGGATGGGGGACATCGGGGACATCAGGGACGCTGGGGACACTCACAGGGGTCCAACGACTCAGGGGGACACTGGGGCCATCGGGGGCCATCGAGGTGTGACAGCTCTGGGGCTGTGGAGGCACAGCTGATCTGGGGACCTCGGGGACATTGGGGGGCCACGGGGAGAGGTGGGGGAGGGGAATTGGGGGGCTCAGTGTGGGGCTGTTGAGGTGGGGGGGTCTGGGGACAAGGGGGACACTGAGGCCATTGGGGACGGGGGGGCTCAGGGGACTCGGTGGTGAGGGGCACCCCCCCCACCCCTGTCCCCCCCCCCCCCCCCATCCTTAATCCCCCCTAATCCCCCAGGGCCATTTGCTGCCATCCCAGGGGATTGTGGGAACACCCGGGGAGGGGGGAAGTGAGAGAAGGTTCTGGAATGGTCCCGGGGGGATGAGGGGGGGCAGGGAGGGGACCAGGTGTCCAGGCCCCCCCCCCAAAGGGAAGGGCCATGATGGCAGTGTGGGGACACTGTGGGGACACTGCGGGGACACTGCGGGGACACTGTGGGGACACTGCAGGGATGGTGCTGTCCTGTGGCTCCCTCCCCTGTCCCCGCAGTGTCCCCAAAGCCTCCCTACCCCAAATACCCCCCATCCCCCCCCAGATGACCCCAGCACCCCCCAACACCCCCCAATGCCCCCCCTGCCGCAAACAGCTACAGCACGTTGGCAACCATGATGGACATGGAGGTGGCCAAGGCGCCAATGAGCCCCATGTCCCCAGTGTCCCTTCGTGTCCCAAATGCTCCCCCATGTCCCCCCAACGTCCCTGAGGTCCCCAACGATCCCCCCAAAGCCCCCTGTGCCCCCCCTCACTGCAGACAGCTGCAGCGCATTGGCCACCATGATGGACACGGAGTTGGCCAAGGCGCCCACGACCCCCCACGTCCCCACATCCCCAAAGCTCCCAACGTCCCCCACGTCCCACCAGTGCTCCCCCTGTCCCCCAAAGCCCCCCCGTGCCCGCCCTCACCGCGAAGAGCCGCAGCACGTTGGCCACCATGATGGAGACGGAGCTGGCCGAGGCGCCGATGACGCCCACCAGGCGCTCGGGCGGGGGCCGGTGCGGGACGGAGCCGTCGGGGCAGCGGCCGTCGCCGCCCTCGGGGGGCAGGAGGCTGCGCACGAAGCTCAGCGCCTGCTCCAGGGCGTAGGTGTCCCGGGAACACGTGTCCAGGATGCGGGCGCCCAGCGTCAGGTTGGGCAGCACGCGGGGGTCGCCGTTGACGCGGTCCAGCGCGTACAGCATGGCCTCCAGCCGGTGGATGCCCTTCTCCTTCTTCACCGGCCCGCACGGCACCCCCGCGGGGCCGCGGGCGTGCACCGGGAACAGCCCCCCCAGCGTCAGGTCCCCCTCCAGCCGGATGGCGTGGGGCTGCGTGGGGGCCGGGGGGCAGTGCCCGGGGGGCAGCAGGGCCAGCAGGGCCACCGTGGGCATCACCAGGGTGGGCAGCGGCAGAGACATGGCGGGCTGGGGGCGGAGGGGGGGTTAGGGGGCACTGGGGGTGCAGGGGGTACCCCACGGGGTGGGAGTACCCTGTGAGGGGTTGGGGGGCACTAGGGGGTGGGTGGGCAGCACCCTATGGGTGGGGAATGGCACCCTATGGGGGCTTAGGGGGCACTGGGGGGTGCAGAGGGTGCCCTGTGGGGCTGGGCTGGGGCCGAGGGACAGCGCCTGGGGGGCCACAGGAACAGGAGGGTCACCAGGAGGGGGCTTGGGGGGGGACAGAGGGGGGTTATGGGGGACTCTGGGAGGGTATCCGGGGGTTGAGGGGTGATGGGGGGCACTCTATGGGGTGTGGGGGGGTAACGGCACCCACTGGGGCAGGGGGCGCACCCTATTGGGGGCAGGGGTCACCCCATGGAGCGGGGGGCAGCACCCTATGGGGGGGGTCCCTATGAGGTGAGGAGAGAGGGAATGGCACTCATTAGGTTGAGGGGGCACCCCCTGGGGGGGCTCTCTGTGGGGTGTAGGGGGGGTAATGGCACCCGTTGGGGTGGGGGGGACCCCCGATGGGGCAGAGTGGCCCCCAATGTGAGGGGCAGCTCCCCCAGGGGCTGGGGGGGGTCAGGTCCTCCCTCGGACAGAGATCTGGCGTCCCAGCCCCCACGGGGGGTCCCGGTGCCCCCCTCCCTGCTCACCTGGGCCGTGGGTGCTCCAGGTCCCTGCGGAGCCGCCGGTGAATGAGGGGTGGGGGCGGCCCCTGCCCCGGCCCCCCCGAATCCTCCCCAAAATCCCCCCTCCAGCTGCTGATGGGGAGGAGCAGCCCCCCCCCCTCCCGCTTTGGCTGAACTCCCACAGTCCCCTGAGCCCCCCAATTAAACCAGATGTTAATTATTGGGGGGGTGGAGGGGGGTTTGGGGTGTCCCCCCCAAACCAAGGGGACCAGGGGGTCCCATTGATGGGCTGAGCCCCCCGAGGGGTTTGGGGGAGGTTGGGGGGGCCGTGGGGGCCCTTAATCCCCCCCAGCTGCTGGATTAGGGGGGGATGGCGGGGGGGATAATCCACTGCTCGGCTGCAGCCGGGACCCCCCCGGCGGGGGGGGACACACGGGGGGGACACGGGGGACTTCGGGTGGGCTGAGGGGCCCTGAGGGGACCCAGACGGGGTTTAAGGGGACGCTGGGGAGGTGAGTGGGATATTGGGGGGCTGTGGGGCACATTTGTATGGCTGAGGGGGCCATGGGGGCTACAGAGGGGTCTGGGGGGCACAGTGGGGGGGCTGAAGGGGGGGGGTTCTGAGGGCACTGAGTGGGACACTGGGGGGCTTTCGGGACGTTTTTGGGGGTCCTGAGGGGACACGGGAGGGTCAGTGCGTCCCGGGGAGCTCTGTGGGTGCCGAGGGGTCCCGTTGGGTCCCAGGGGGCTCTTGGGGGGCCACCGGGGGGGTCCCGGTGGGTCTCGGGCCGGGCGGGGCCGTTCCCGCCAAAACGCCGCCTCAGCGCTTCCCGCGGCCGTGCCACGCCCCCCGGCGGCAGACCACGCCCCCAAAAGACCACGCCCCAACCAGGACCACGCCCCCACCGAAACCACGCCCCCTGTAATAACCACACCTCCGCATCGCTAAGCCCCGCCCCCGACCAGGCCCCGTCCCCGCCGCGCTTTCCGGCCTTTTCGCGACTCCCCCGCTCCCTTTACGGCCGCGCTGAAGTTTTACGACCGTCGAGGTGAGGGAACGGGAATCCTGGGGGGGCTTGGGGGTCCCGGGGGGTCTTTGGGGGGGAGTTTGGTGTCCCTGAAGAGGGTTTGGGGGTGCGGCGGACCCGGGGGGTGGGCAAGAAAGGAAGGGGCTCTGAGGGGGATGTTGGGGGGCCCTGGGGGTGTTTTGGGGGGTTCTTCCCCACCTTTAATCCCCTCCTGCCTGTCCCAGGGGCCATGGCTGGGGCAGAGCGGGACCGGCGAGGGGCGGCCGAGGAGGAGGAAGAACAGGAGGAGGAAGAAGAAGAAGAGGAGGAAGAAGAAGAGGAGGAGGAAGAGCAGGAGGAAGAAGAAGAAAAGGAGGAGGAAGAGCAGCAGGAGGAGGAGGAAGAAGCAAAGGAGGAGAGTCCCGAGGGCTCTCCCCCCGCGGCCGAGGCGCCCCCCGGGCCGCCCCCCAAGCCGGTGGTCCCGGGGGTCCTTTACTTGTCCTTCCTCCCCCCGGGGTTCGGGCCCCGCCAGGCGCGGGCGCTGCTGCGGCCGCACGGGGAGCTGGGGAGGGTCTTCCTGCAGCCCAAGGGTGAGTCCGGGGGGTCCTGGGGGGACTCAGGGTGTCCCTGGGGAGGTCAAGGGGCCCCATCGACCCCCTGGAGGTACAGAAATGGGGGCTGGGGGCTTTCAGCCCCCCTGGGTTGGGGTCTCTCCCCCCCCCCCGTGTGCTCTGACCCCCCCGTCTTCCCCACCCGCAGGAGGGTCTGTTCGGCGGCGGCGGCAGCGCCCGGGGGGGCCCTCGGGGGGGTCCTTTGCCGAGGGTTGGGTGGAGTTTCGGGACAAACGAGCGGCCAAACGAGCGGCCAAACTCCTGCACGGGACCCCCATGAGCGCCCGGCCCCGCAGCCCCTTCCGCGAGCAGCGCTGGAGCCTCAAGGTGGGCAACGGAGGGACTGGGGGGGCTGGAGGGGGCGGGGGGGGCACCTCAAAACTACGGGGGGGGGGGGGGGGGGGGGGGGGTTGGGGTCCCTCCCAGGGGGGGTGTATTTGGGGGGCCCTTCCTGGACACCCGGGTGAGCACAAGGGGGGATGTGAGGGCACCCCTAAACCTTATGGGGGAGGTAGAGAGGGTTTGAAAGGGGGTCCCCTGACTCCTCCTTTATCCCCCTACTCCCTGCCGAGGTTCAGGGCTATTTAGGGATGTTTTGGGGGGTATCTGGGGGGTGGTTTTGGGGTATTTTAGGGTGGGTTTGGAGGTATTTGAGGTGATTAATTGCCTCTCCCCCCCCGCAGTACCTGCCCAGGTTTGGGGGTGTTTTGGGGGGCGTATTTGGGGGTGTTTTGGAGGTATTTGGGGTGATTAATTGCCTCCCCCCCCGCAGTACCTGCCCGGGTTCCGCTGGCCCCACCTGAGCGAGCGCCTGAGTTACGAGCGCCAGGTCCGGGCCCAGCGGCTCCGGGCCGAGGTGGCCCAGGCCAAGCGCGAGGGGGGGTTTTACACCCGCCGGGGCCCCCCCCGGGACCCCTCCGAGGACTCCAAGGGCTCCACGAACCCCCCCCGGCCCTGGGGCTTCACCCAGAGACCCACCGAGGAGGAGATTTGGGGGCGCAAAGCTCAGCCCCCCCCGGCCGCGCCCCCCCGGCGGCTGCTGCAGAAGGTGTTTGGGGGAGGGGGGGGGCTGAGACCCCTCGGCCCCTCCCCCACATCCAGGCTCACCCCTCGACGACCCCCAAACCTCCGTTTATTCTCCTTAAAACTTTTATTACTTTTAACAAAAATAATTCTTCGCGGTCTCTTTAATTCTGCTGAGGGGGCGGGGCCAAGGAGGGGGCGGGGTTATGGCTTCGGCGCGAATCCCTGAAAGCAGCGCGGGGGGCGGGGCCAAGGGGTACAGACCACGCCCCTCCTCCATAGAACGGGGCGTGGCCTGCAGGGTCACAGCAGGCGGAAGACACGCGTAGGTGGGGCCTAGCCCGAGGGGCGGGGCTTAACTGAACCACGCCCCCACCTTAAAGGGGCCGCGTAACAGGCGGGGTCAACCTTAAACCTCTATGGGGTGGGGTCTTAAAGGGGCCGCGCCCCCAATTCCGGGGGGGGGCGGTTCCAGTGTCAAAAATAGAAACTCTGGGGGTGGGGGAGGGGCCCCAGTTTGGCACTGGGGGGAACTGGGGCAACAAAAGAACTTCTGGGGCCCCCTAAACCTGATGTCCCCAAACTGGGGTGGTGGGGGGGAACCCCCAAAAAAACGGGTGCTGGGGGCACCCCAAAATCCCTGGGAAACCAAACGAGGGGTGGTACCGAGGGGTGGTACCAAACTGGGCCCCCCTCCCAAACGTGGGGTGGTGCCACCCAAAAATGCCACTTCTGGGGTCCCTCAGCCTTGGGGTGTCACTGGGGGAGGGGCTGGAGGGAGGTCCCCAAAATGGGGGTGTCACCCCTTTGGAGTCCCCCTGACCCCCACAGGAGGGTCCCGGATCCCACAGAGGGGATGGGGGTTCAACCTTAGACCCCCTCAGGGACCCCCAGTGCCCCTACCACACTCCCTCCAGGTCCATCCCCAAATGCACTCCCCATCCCAAAGGTGCAACACCCAAATCCTCCCCCCTGCCCCCACATCCCTCAGCCTTTGCTCCCCCCACTTTCAGCTCCCTTGTTTTCTTCCCCCTCCAAATTTCACCCCTCCCCCATTCCCTTCACCCCAATTCCAATTCCTTCCTCTATCACTTCCACCTCCCCCAATTTCAGTTCCTTTCCCATTTGCCTCCCCCAACTCTGTGCCCACTTTGCCCCTCCCCCAGAGATCCACCTTCCCAATTTATTCCCCGGATTCCTCCCCCCCCAGTCCCCCCTCCCCCCAAATCCTCTCCCTCCCTTTGGTCCCCCCTCCCCAATCCCCCCTCAGTCCCCCCCCGTGGCCAGGCAGGGCCGGCAGCAGCGACCCCCCCTCACCAGGACGTGGCAGCGGGGCCCGGGGGGGGCCCCCGGGGGGGCCGGGGCAGGGCCCGTAGGCCTCGAGGTCGCAGAGCAGCTCCACGAGGTCGAGGACGGAGCGCAGGGGGGGTCTCCGGGCCAGCACCTCGTGCCCGGGGGGCACCGGCCGCCCCCGGGCCACCAGGACGCGGAAGGCGAGCCCGGGGTTGAGCAGCACGGCGGCCGCGGCCATGGGCGAGCGGGGACAGCGCTGCACCAGCCGCAGCCCCCGGCCCCCCCCCCGGGCCGCCCCCCACCACCCCCCAGTGCGCGGGGAGGGGGATCTCCAGCAGCTCCTCCAGGAACGAGCCCGGCCAGGGCGGGGGCGGCGCCGGCGGCAGCGGCAGCGGCTGCGGGAGGAGGGGGCAGTGGGGAGGGGGCTCCCAGGGAGGCTCAGGAACCATCCCAGACAATGGGACCCCCCAAAACCATGAGGAACACCCCGAGAGCACTGAGACCCCTTCGGGAGACCCCCAAGAGCCTCAGAATCCACCCCCCCAGCCACGAGGACACCCCCTCTTTGAGACCCCTCCTAAAGCCCTGAGAATCCCCCCAAGAGTCCCCTCCCCAGTTCACCAAGACCCCAAAAAGCTCCCCCAGTAAAGGTCCCAGACCCCCTTCCTCCACCCCCTCCAAGCCCTCAGAGTCCCCCTAAGACACCCCCACCCCACTCCCACGCACCCCCCACGACCCCATAAGAGCCTCAGGACCCCCTCAAGTTTCTTGAGACTCCTCCTAAATTCTGCAACCCCCCCAGTACAGGAACAGCCACGTGAGACCCCCCCCACCCGTGGGACCCTCCCCCAGCCCAGCAGCCCCCCTCATCCTCACCACTCGGCATCCTCCCTCCTCCTCCTCTTCCTCCTCCTCCTCACTCTCACTCAGCACCACCAGTGGGGCCGGGGGAGGCCGGGGGGGCACCTAAGGGGTGGAATTGGGGTGAACCCAGGGGTCTGGGGGGTCAGGGAACCCCCCAAACTCGGGGTGCCCCCCCTTACCGGCACCAGGGATGCGCTGGGCTGGGGCTGCTCCTGCTTCACGCGGGGGGTGGCGGCGATCAGGACCCCCAGATCCCCGGGGGGGGGCTGCAGGGGGGCAGGGACGTTACTGGGGGTCCCCCAGTACTGGGGGTACCTGGGGAAGGGGGGAGGGGTGCAGAGGGTCCCACTCACCGGCGGGGGGGCCACGCTGGGCTCCGGGGGGGCCCCTTTGAGCCGGGGGGCTGAGGCGATGAGGAGCCCCAGCCGGGGGTCTTGGGGGGCAGGGGGGGTCGGTGGGGGCCCCCACATCTCCAGGGGGGGTCCCAGGCGGCCGGGGGGTCTCACCTCGAGGCGCGGGAGGGGCCCCACCTCCTCCTTGATGGGACAGAGGCGCAGGGGGGGCCCTGGGAGGGGTCCAGGGCCCTGCTCAGGCCCCCCCAGAGGGTCCTCCTTGACCTGTGGGGGAGGGGTACATCAGGAACTGGGCACCCAGGTATCCTGTAAGGACACAGCCCCCCCCAAAGGGACCCAGGTGTCCAGGGGGGAGCCCCCACCCCACGGGGAAACTGAGGCACGGACAAGCCTTGGGGTGACGGGGAGTCCCAGGTGCTTGGGGATCCCCAAAATCCCCCCCAGACTCCCCTCCTGGACATCTGGGTCCCCCCCCCGACGCCTGGGTCCCCCGAGGGGGGGTCCGTGCAGACAGAGCAGCAGAGCAAGCACAGCAAGGCGGGGGGCAAATTGGGGGGGAGAGAGATGGGGGGTGGAAAGACTTAGAGGATGAGGGTATCTGGGGGGGTGAGGAGCGTTTTGGGGTCCCCCCGGACAGAGGGGGGGTCCCGTTACCTGGCGGGGGGGGCGGGGCGGGCGGCGGCTCCGGGCGGCGGCGTGGAGGGGCCGGGGGGGCCGGCGCCGGCGGGGCCTGGACGGGGGGAGGGGGCGGCCTCTCCAGGGGGGCCCCCAGCGACCCCCCCACACCGGCAGCAGCCGCCTCTGCGCCAGGAGAGAGACCTCAGTGGGCGGGGGTGCACCCCGATTTGGGGAGCATTGGAAGGGGGCAGAGGAACAACCCCCTCAGGGAGACCCAGGTGGCCAAGGAACCCCCCCTTCCCCCCAACAAAGGGACCCGAGGTGAGCCCCCCCAAAGCCAAGCAATGCAGGAAGGACCCAGGCGTCCAGGAGAGCCCCCAAAACAGGATCCAGGCATCCAGGAGACCCCCCCCAGAAGAGGACCCAGGCATCCAGGAGAGCCCCCAAAACAGGATCCAGGCATCACCTGGGTACCAACCAACTCCCCTCTTTCCCCTCCAGCTAGTCCATACTGGTCTGAACTGGTCCCACCCAGCACTGGAGGGGTTGGGGCAGCCCCAGCCTTGCTCGTGCCTCAGTTTCCCCAGACAAAGGTGGTGGGTGTTGGGGAGGGGGCAGAGGGGCTGTGGCTGGGGGCTGCTGGGAGGCACTGGGATGAAGCAGGGGCGGGCACCCACCATAGCACAGCGCAGGCACTGCCTCCAGCGGCACTTCTGGCGCTTGAGGTTCTGCCCCCCGAACTTGGGCTTGTCCTGGCAGAAGTCGCAGCGGCCGCAGTCGGCCGGGCGCCGACAGGCCGCACACACCCCACAGCGCCGGCTGGCCCTGCTCCTCACCCCCCGCTGGGGAGAGAGAGGGGTCACCCGGGACCCCCGGAACCCCCCAGGGCCCCGCCAGGGCTGTCAGTGCGGGAACGGCTGTTAGGAGCGTTACGGTAGTGGGGGGCGCAGTATTAGGGGCATTACGGCAGCCAAGCACCAGCAGCAGGTTAGGCTGAAGGCACAGAGGGAGGAAGGAGCAGCTATTAGGGGCACTGGGCTCTCTGGGCCCCAGTAGACAGGGCATTACAGTATCTGCACCCCACTATTACAATCTCTCAGATCCCAACATTATGTCTGCAACACTTATTAAGGACATTACGGTAACTAAACACCCTATTAACGGTGTCATGGTACCTAGCCCCACTATTAGGGGTATTATGGTACCCCAATCACACCGTCAGCCATGGACCAGACCCTGAGGTGGGACCTGGCCCCAGCATCAGGGGTATTACAGCAGCCACACCCCACTGCTTGTGGGGTTGGAATGCACTGCACCCCAATATTCACCCTAGAAACAGCTCATAGAATCATTACGGTACCTGCACCCCACTATTCAAGGGCTTGAACCCCAACATTAGCACTGGCACAGCTATCAGGAGCATTACAGCACCTGCACCCCCTGTCCCAATTTCTCTGTGCCCCACTATTAAGAACATTACGGCTCCCTGCCCCTAGTAGCTGCACCGGGGAGGGGCCAGGATTGGAAGGGGCGGGGCCAAGGGCTGTGGGCGTGTCCGAGGGGGCGGGGCCAGGGGCTGTCACTCACCCGGGGCCCGGGGGGCTTCGGGGGTCGGCCAGGTTTCTTCTTCTCCTTGCCCTTGGTCAGCGGCTTCTGGGGGGAGAGGGGGGTCAGTGGGGGCCCAGGGGGTCTGGGGGGGGCCCGGGGGGGGCGGGGGGGGCCCAGGGGTGTCTGGGGGGGCCCCACTCACCTTGTGCCTGGTGCTGGGGTTGTCGCTGGGCTCCTGCTCCATGGAGGGCTTCCACTTCTGGGGGGGAGATAGGGGTGAGGGAGAAACACGTGGGGGTCCCGGCCCTGCCCCCCCACCAGGGGTCCCACACTCACCTCCATCAGGGCCTGGGGGA
>NW_020885157.1:15275-16057 GCF_003945725.1 Corapipo altera
CCCCCCCACCAGGGGTCCCACACTCACCTCCATCAGGGCCTGGGGGATCTGGGTCTTCTTGGCTGCCCTCGATTTCTGGAGGGACACAGGGAGAGAGGGTTGGGGGGAACTGAGGGGAGGGGGGGCAGGGGGACACCCCAGGGTGGAGAGGGAGGGGAAGGTTGGGGGGTCCCAAGGGGGTGCAGTGGGGGTCCCACCCTGGGGGGGAACAGTGCCACTGGTCTGGGGGGTATCGGGGTGACCCCAGGGGGGTGGGTGACTCTGGGAGTCCCAGGGGGTCCCAGAATGGGGGTCCCACCCTGGGGCGGAGGCAGTGGTGCCTCAGGCAGCACCACTGTAGGGGGAGGTTGGGGGGTGACCCCAAGAGGGTGGGTGACTCTGGGGGTCCCGGGGGGGGTCCCAGGGGGGTCTCCCACCTTGGGGCGGAGGCAGCGCCGCCTCAGGCAGCGCCACTGGCGCTTGAGGCCGGGCTGGAGCCGCCTCAGGCAGATGCAGCAGCTGCCGCAGTCCTCGGTGCTGAGACAGCCAGGACAGGAGCCACAGCCCAGGCCCTGGGACACGGGAACATGGGAGAGCACAGTGAGCATGGGAGGACATGGGATAACACGGGAAAACAGGGGTTAACACGGGAAAACAGGGGTTAACACGGGAAAACAGGGGTTAACACGGGAGAATGTGGGTGAACACGGGTGAACGTGCAGCCACAGACACGGCACAGGCGGGCAAAGCTCAGGTAGCTGAGACACAGGAACATGGGAGAGCACCGTGAACACGGGATAACA
>NW_020885157.1:21057-24115 GCF_003945725.1 Corapipo altera
GAAGGACATCAGTGTGGAGTGTGGGATCCAGGGGACACCGTGGGGCCCCTCCTGCCCCCCAGGTGACACCCACCACACGGACACGCTCCAGGTCCACCTCGGCGCGGCGCAGCTTCTCCCAGCAGTAGTGACGGTGGCACTTGCGCTTGGGGACGCGGCAGAAATCGCCCGTCAGCTCAAACACATCCCGGACCAGGGGACACCCACACACCTCATCCGCGGGCACCTGGGGGGCACAGGGACATTGGGGACACCCACACACCTTATCTGTGGGCACCTGGGGGGCACAGGGACATTGGGGACACCCACACCTCTCATCCATGGGCACCTGGGGGGCACAGGGACATGGGGGACACTGGGGACATTAGGGACACCCACACCCCCCATCCATGGGCACCTGGGGGGCAGTGGGGTCAATGAGGTGCTGGGGGTCCCAGGGGCACCCATAGATGTGCCCTATAGTACCCATGGGGGCATCCACGGGGGCAGCTGTCCCCCCCAAACCCTGTGCCCACCTTGGGGTCCCGGGAGTGCTCCGGGCACAGCACCAGCCCCCCCTCAGCCCCCTTTGCCCCCCACACCCACCTTGGGGTCCCGGGAGTGCTCCGGGCACAGCACCTGCAGCCTCTTGCAGTAGGTTTTGCTCTGGGGGTTGTAAACGTCGCAGAACAGGCGGGTGGCCCTGGGGGGACACACGGGGTGACAGGGGGCACACAGGGTGTCTGGGGGAACCCCCTCCAGGCAGCCATAACTGCCCTTCACCTGCCCAGGGGCCTGGAACCCCCCTCCCCTTCCTCCCCCTCCCCTCCCCACTCACCCCTCGATGCGGGTGGGGTACATGGACCCAAAGGACGTTTGGCTCTCGTACTGCAACAGAGTGGGGGGGTCAGAGGGGTGCAGAGATGGGACCCCCGAGACCCCTTGGGGTCCTACGGACCCCCAGGGGAAACCCCAGCCCTTACAGGGACCCACAGCCCCTGGAGAACCCACCCAGAGCCCCCCAAGCAGGGTCCCTCTGGCCCCCCCAGCCTTCCTGGAGACTCTCCATGAGGTCCCCATGGCTCCCCAGCTGCCAAGCAGGTCCCTACAGCCCCCCCAGGGGACACCGTGACCCCTATAGAGGCCCCCTGAGACTCCTCCGTGGGGTCCCCACGGGTCCCCCACCATCCCCAAAAGCCCCTCCAGAGCCCAAGAACAGGATCCCTGTGGCCTCTGCAGGATCCAGGGGTGATGCTGATCCTGGGGGGCTCCCAAAGGGTCCCCCAAGAGCCCATGGAGCTCCCAGGGTCCCGTATATCCCATGGATCCCACAGATCCCATGGTTGATCCCACAGATCCCAGGAACCCACAGGAGCCCAGAGGTTGCTGTGGCTCCTCCAGGCTCCCCCCAGAGCCCAGGGATCCCCTGGACCCCCCAGAGCCCAGGATACCTTGGCGTAGCAGCGCTCCATGTGCCGCAGGGCCACCTTGGGGTTGATGGGGTGGCCGCAGGAGACACAGAAGATCTGCAGGTCCGTGTCCTCACTGTCCCCCTCTGTGCTCTGGGGGACACGGGGGGCTCAGAGGGCACCCACAGGGATTAGGGGGACACAGGGATTGGGGGGACACCCAGGGTTAAGGGGCTCAAGGACCACCAGGGGTTAATGGGTTTGGGGGTGACCCAGGTGCCCATGGGGAACCCGGGGGGGGACCAGGGAGGACCCAGGATGGGGGGGTCAAAGGGTCTGGGGGGGTCTCCAAGCCTCCAGGAGGTGTGTGTTGGTGTTCAGGGGTCCCTGGGGAGGTTTGGGGGTCCCTAGGTGCCCCCACCTCCTCATCCTTGGGGGGGCAGGTGCCTCTTGACCTCATGGAAGGGGTTTGGGGATCCTGGGGGGTTTTGGGGTTCAGGGGGACTTTGGGGGTCCCCCCGTCCTTGTCCTTGTGGGGTGGGTGCCCCTCAGCACGGGCGATGAGCCCCTCGAGCTCGTGGGAGGGGTTTGGGGGTCCTGGGGGGTTTTGGGATTCAGGGGGTGTTTGGGGGATCCCAGGGGGGTCCTGGGGGGGTTTTGGGGGGTCCCCACCTCCTCGTCCTCGCGGGGCGGGTGCCCCTTGGCGCGGGCGATGAGCCCCTCGAGCTCGTGGAAGCGCCGCTCCATCTCCTGCAGCCGCAGCCGCGCCTGGTGCTGCTCCCGCCGGATCCGCTCCAGGAGCCGCTTCCCGTGTTCCTCGGCCACGCACGGGCTCTGCTGCCACTGCTGGATCCGCTGCGGCAGGATCTCGTAGATCCGGCTGGGAATGGGGGGGGATGGGGTTAACGGGCACCTCAGAACCCCCGGGATCTCTGGGATCCACTGCTGGACCCGCTGTGGCAGGATCTCGTAGATCCGGCTGGGAATGGGGCGGGACGGGGTTAACGGGCACTCTGGGATTGAGTGTGGGATCCACCCTGGGAATGGGTGTGGGATCCATCCCAGGATCCTGGGGGTGGGATCTCACTGGGCCAGCTGGGACCTGGGGAGGAAGCACCGGGGGGAACCGGCCCCCTGGATCCAGAGGGGCTCTGCTCTGGCCTGGCCTGGTTTGTATCAGCCCATACAGCTTGTTACTGGTCTGTACTAGTTTATACTGGTCTATACAGGTCACTACTGGTCCATACCAGTTTATACTGGTCTGTAATCACCTGCAGCAATCTGTACTGGTCCGTACTGGTTTCTGCCAATCTACACTTGTTGGTACAAGTTTATATGGGTCTATACATGTCATTAGTGGTCTGTACCTCCCACTACTTATCTGTACTGGTTTGTACTGGTCTGCACCTATCTATAGTGGTTTGTACTGCTCTGTATTTATCTGTACTGGTTTGTACTGGTCTGCACCTATCTATAGTGGTTTGTACTGCTCTGTATTTATCTGTACTGGTTTGTATTAATCTGCACCTATCTGTACTGGTTTGTACTGGTCTGAACCTATCTGTACTGGTTTGTATTAATCTGCACCTATCTGTACTGGTTTGTACTGGTCTGTACCCATCCGTACTGGTTTGTACTGGTCTGTACCCATCTGTACTGGTTTGTACTGG
>NW_020885157.1:24125-34784 GCF_003945725.1 Corapipo altera
ACTGGTCTGTACCCATCCGTACTGGTTTGTACTGGTCTGTACCCATCTGTACCGGCCTATACCAGCCTGTACTGGTCTGTACTAGTAGGTACTCACTTGGCAGCCAGTTTGATGCCACAGGCCTCGCTGCAGTACTTGGAGGGGGGGCGGGCAGGGCGGGTGCAGCCGGGCCCCAGGCACTGGCCCAGCCCCGCGGGGTCCCGGGCGTCGGCGCGTTCGGGGTGTCCCCGGCGCTCCCGGTGCCGGGCGCGCTGCCGGTGCCGCTTGTACCGCTCCTCCTTCTGCACCAGTGGCCACCAGTTAGCACCAGTAACCACCAGTCATAGCCCAGCGACCACCCAGCAACCACCCAGAGCCCTCCTGGAGGCTCCTGGTGCCCTTTCCAGTAGCCTCCCAGTAAGCCTTAAGGACCCCCTGCACCTCCCAGGAGCCCTCCCAGTGCCCACCAGCCTCTCTCCAGAGCCCTCCCAGTTGCCCCCAGTGCCCCCCACCTTCTTGTCCGACTTCTTCTCGCGGCGCTTGACGTGTTTGACCTTCACGGCGCGTTTGCGCAGGACGGGGTCGAGGAACGGGGCGTCCTCGGCGTCGCTGAGCCAGGGCTGTGCGGGACCGGGGACACGTCAGGGCGGGTGCAGGGACACGGAGGGGCACGGGGGGACGTGCCAGGACGTGCCAGGACATGCCCCAACGCGCCCTGACACGCCCCAGAGCACGGCCCACGTGGGGACATGCAAGGACATGCAGGACACGCCCCAACATGCCAGGACATGCCCTGACACGGGGGCACAGCGACGCTCTGACACGCCAGGACATGCCTGGTCACATCCAGAGTACGGCCCAGCACAGGGACACGTGGGGAGACACATCCCAATGTGCCCCGACACGGAGTGAGAACACAGCGGGTGCACCAACACATCCTGACATGCTCGGGGCACCCCCGGCACCCAAAACCCCCCCGACACACAAAACCAGGCCTTGACATGCAAACCCTGCCTTAGATGTGCTCCCGTGGGCCTGAACACGCCAGAGCCCAGCCCAGGGTGTCCCAGCCCCTCGAGAACACCTTTACCTGTGAACACGTTTAACCCCCTCACCTGCCTAAGCGTGTTTAAGCGTGGCTTGGGATGCTGAGAGACGCTTAACACACGCCCTGACATGCATAAACACACCTACAGACTTCAGGGTGCCCGACCACACTTGTAACATGCTCTGACATGTTTAAACTGGGTTCAAACGTCTCTAACTCTGCCCCAACATGCTCCAACCTGCCCCGACACATAAAGTCCCCCACGACACCAAGCCCCCCACCCCAAACCCGCCTCAGTGGATGTTTGTGTTTAAGAACGGGGCCTCGACATGTTGAACATGCTGGGGAGGGGCTTGGGGTGCCCGGGAGGGCAGTTTGGGGTGCCTGGGGGACAGTTGTGGGTGCCTGGGGGGGCAGTTTGGGGTGCCTGGGGGACAGTTGTGGGTGCCCGGGGGGGCAGTTTGGGGGTGCCCAGGGACAGTCCAGGGCACCCAGGGGGCAGTTGGGGGTGCCCAGGGGGTAGTTTGGGGTGCCATGGGGTTTCAGGGTGCCAGGGGCAGTCCAGGACACCTGGGAGGTCAGTTTGGGGTGCCTGGGGAGCCAGTTTGGAGTGGCTGGGAGGCAGTTTGGGGTGGCAGTGGCACCCAGAGGTCAGTTTGAGGTGCCAGGGGCGGTTTGGGGTGCCCAGGGGCAGTTCAGGGTGCCCGGGGGCAGTTCAGGGTGCCCGGGGGTCAGTTCAGGGTGCCCAGGGGGTCAGTTCAGGGTGCCTGGGGGTCAGTTCAGGGTGCCCAGGGGTCAGTTCAGGGTGCCCGGGGGAGTTCAGGGTGCCTGGGGGTCAGTTCAGGGTGCCTGGGGGTCAGTTCAAGGTGCCCGGGGGGCAGTTCAGGGTGCCCAGGGGTCAGTTTAGGGTGCCCGGGGGTCAGTTCAGGGTGCCAGGGGCAGTTCAGGGTGCCCAGGGGTCAGTTCAGGGTGCCCAGGGGTCAGTTCAGGGTGCCCAGGGGTCAGTTTGGGGGCTCACCAGGCCGTGCTCGTCGAAGGCGCCGGCGCAGAGCTCCTGGTAGAGCCGGGGGTCGAGGGGCAGCTCCTCGTCCGAGAGGCTCTCGGGGGGCCCCGGCCCCAGCTGCGCCTTCAGCAGCTCCAGGTCCCCCTCGCGCCCCCGCGCCAGCTGGGGGGGGGTCAGCACCGCCAGGGACCCCCAGGACCCCCCCCCGGCACCCCCGGGACCCCCCCATGGCACTCCCAGGACCCCCAAGGAGCCCCTTATCAGCTGGGGGGGGTTCAGCACCACCAGGGACCCCCGGGACCCCTCATGGCACCCCCGGGACCCCCCATGGTACCCCCGGGACCCCTTATCAGCTGGGGGGGGTTCAGCACCACCAGCGACCCCCCACAGCATCCCTGGGACCCCCTGATGGCACCTCCAGGACCCCTTTATCAGCTTGATGGGGGTCAGCACTGCCAGGGACCCCCCGGGCCCCCTCAGACCCCTCCAAAGGCACACCCTTATCAGCTGGGGGGGGTCAACACCACAACAGACCCCCTGGGACCCCCCCACAGCACCCCCTCACACCAGCTGGGGGGGTCAGCACCGACCTGGGCACCAGCACCCCCCCCCCCGGGCCCCCCCCCCCCCCCCCCCAGCCTGGGGACCCACAAGACCCCCCCTCACCCCAGGGGGATCCCGGATTTTGGGGCACCCCAACCCCCCATCCCCCAGCCCGTCCCCCTCCCCCCCAGGCCCCCCCAGCCCCAGGGCCCCAGTGACTCACCGAGGTGGGGAAGTACTTGTAGGACTCCTGTGGGGACACAGTGGGGACACGTCAGGGACATGGGATAAGGTGACACAGGGACACGGGACACGTTGGGAACACGTCAGGGACACGGGATGAGGTGACACGGAGACATGGGAGCGGGTGACACAGGGACACGTCAGAGACACAGTGACAGGGAACCACACCGGGGACACGCTGGGGACACACTGGAGCCACCCCAAACCCCCCCCAGGACCCCCAAACCCCACAGACACTGAGCACACACCAAGCACACGCCAAGCACACACAGACAACATGGGAAGGACTCACCCCACGCCGAGGCCACGCTCAGCACACGTCACGCACACACTGACCCCGTAAAACACGCGACCACGCCAAGCACACACCGAGGTCACACCAACATCAGATCAGCACCAAACTAAGGTCACACTGAGCACACGTTTCAGCCATGCAACAAGCACACCAAGCACACGCTAAGGACACGTTACACACGTGCCCAGCACACACTGGTCCCACCTGAAGCGCTCGCCCCACGCCAAGCACCCGCTGGGCACACACTGAGAACATGCTGACGACACACGAAGGACACGCCAAGCACACGCCAGGCCCACGCCAAGCCCCGCTCACCCGGGCCCGCAGCTGGCACTGCCGCAGGCGACACTTCTGGCGGATCTTGTTGGGGCCCCCGAACTTCTTCATGTCCCGGCAGAAGTCGCACTGCCCGCAGTCCTCGGGGCGCCGGCAGGCCTCGCACTCCCCACACATGCGGGCTGAGCGCTTGATCTGGGGGGGTCACACACCCCAAATCACACCCAGGGACACCCAGGGACACCCAGGGACGCCCCCGCCTCGCACTCCCCACACGTGCGGGCCGAGCTCTTGATCTGGGGGGGGTCACACACCCCAAAACCCTCAAAACTCAACCAGGCACCTGGAAGGGGCTCAGAGGTCCAGGGGGCACCCAAACATCCCCCAAACCACCACATACAGGGAACCCCCAAATCCACATTTTAAGGGACTGGGGCAGTCCCGGTGCCTCCACACCATGAGGTCCCCCCCACCTTGGTGGCCTGGTCCCAGGGCCATCCCCAGGACCCCCCAAGCCCACCTTGGCCGCCCGGCCCTGCTCCAGCTCCTGCCCCTTGGCCCCCTCGTGCTCCTTCTCCCGCCACTTCTTGTGCCGGTACCGGATCTCCAGGGACGGGTCCTTCTCTGGAAAGAGGGGGGACAGAGGGAGGTCAGGGGGACCCTTCAGTCACCCCCAGCTCCCCTTCTGCTGCTGTCACCCCTCACTGAGGGGCCCCGATGTCAGGGACCCCCATTTCCCCCTCCAAACCTAAGCCCAGACCCCGCCAACCAGGACCCTGAGATCAAGGACTCCCCAGAATGGACCTCAACAGCTGCCCCTCCCTCCAAAAGATATCCAGGTGTCCAGGATCCCCCAGTACCCCCCTCCGAGCCTCCCCACTGACCCCCCAAATCAGCTTCTGAGTCCCTTCAAACTCCCCTCACCATGGCACTGGCAGCAGTACCACTCACGGAGGGTCCCCCTGGATCCCCCAAATCCCCCCCAGCCCCCTCACCGCGGCACTGGCGGCAGTGCCAGCCCCAGATGGCCCCCCCGGCCCCCTCACCGTGGCACTGGTGGCAGTGCCAGCCCCAGATGGCCCCCCCGGCCCCCTCACCGCGGCACTGGCGGCAGTACCACTCCCGGATGGCCTTGGCCATGCGCTCGGTGATGTTGATACAGTCCCCATGGAACCACTCGTTGCAGTTGTCACATCCGCTGGGGGGGACACACACCGAGACCCTCAGCTGGGGAACCCCCCAAAAGTCCCTCCACGCCCCCCCATTTCAAGGGTCCCTCCATCCCCTCCACCCCAAAGGAGCCCTCACTGCCCCCTTTCAAGGGATCCACCCAACAGACCCCCGGAGCCCCCCAACTCCCACCCTCAGAGGTATCTGCTCTCCCCCCCGGCCCTGAGCTCTCCCCCCTCGGGTCCCCCTGGGGTCCACGGCCCTACAGAGCCCCCCCAGCCCCCTCACAGGACCCCTCACTCCCCCTCCCATCGTGAAGCAGTTGGACCCCCATTTCCCCCTCGCATCACAAAGCAGTTAATGTTGGGATCCCCTCCTTCCTCCCCCACATCACGAAGCATTTGGGGACCCCTCAAGCCCCCCCATTCCCACACTCCCCCCTCAAGACACGAAGCAGTTATATCGGGCCCCCCCGTTTCCCCCTCACATCATAAAACAGTTGATGTCGGGCTTCCTGCACACGCAATAAACGGGCGCGTTCTCCTCCCCGCCCGGCGCCGCCTCCGCGTCCGAGAACTCGCTGTCCTGGGGGTGGGCAATGGCGGGGGCCGTCGGGTCACGGCCGGGTGTCACGGGGCCCCCACAGACCCCTCCGAACCCCCAGCCCCCGCCACAGACCCTCCCCCAGCCCCCAACCCTCTCCAGCCCCCCCAAAGCCCTTCCTAACCCCCCCAAGCCCCCCCGCCCCCCACCATCGCCGCCGCCGCCAGCGCCACCGAGGGACCCTCCGGGCCAGGCCCCGCCGCCGCCGGAAGCGAGGGGCGTGACCGACTTCCGCTTCCGATTGAGGGCGTGCCCACACCCAACATGGCGGCGGCCATGGCGGGCAATGGTGGCGGCCGCCGGGGGACGCCATGTTGGGGGAAGTGTTACCTGCGGGGCCCCCCCGCGGGACCCCAAAGAGACACGTGAAAGGCGGCGGTGATGCGGGGGGCGTTTATTGGGGGACATGGGGGGTACTGGGGACATGGGGGGACACTGGGGGACAAGGGGGCATTGGGGACATGGGGGCACTGGGGACATGGGGGAAATGGGGACATGGTGACATGGGGAGACATGGAGGGACATGGAGGGACACGGTGGGGGATGTTTGGGACATTGGGGACATGGGGGGGGACATGGAAGGACATCGAGATATGAGGGACATGGCGGGGACAAGGAGGGATTGAGGGGACACGAGGACATGGGGGGACACAGGTGACACACAGGTGACATGCAGCTGACACAGGTGTCCCACAGGTCACACGGGTGCCTCACAGTTGACATGCAGGTGACACAGGTCTCCTGTGGGTGCCACACAGGTGGCACAGAGGTGACACACTGGTAACACAGGTGCCACACAGGTGCCACAGGTGTCCTGTAGGTACCACATGGGCACCTCACAGGTGACACACAGTTGCCACGCAGGTGCCCAAGTGTCCCATGGGTCCCTCCTGTCTCCTCTCCTGTCACTCCGGAGCCTCCCTGGGCAGCTGCAGCTGCAGCTGCTTCAGCTCCTCTGCCAGCCTGGGGGGCAGGGCCAGATGTAGGCGTGGACCCAGGAGGCCCAGGTGTCAGGGCCACACCTGTCCCAGGTAGGGTCACACACCTGTCCCAGGTGGGGTCACACACCTGTCCCAGGTGGGGTCACACACCTGTCCCAGGTAGGGTCACACACCTGTCCCGTCGCTGCAGCTCCTGATCCCGCAGGCCCAGCTGCACCTCCAGCTGCTGCTGTGCCTCCTCCTGCTCCTGCTCCACCAATTGCCTGCAGGGGTGGGGGGCAGGTGGGGGCCAGGTGTGGGGCAGGGCAGGTGTGGGGGTGGGGCCAGGTGTGGGGGTGGGGCTGGGCACTCACGTGACCGCGGGGGCCTCTGGGCCCACCTGCTCCTCAATCTCCATCAGGCACCGCTCTGGGGGGGGAAGGGGAGGTGGGTCAGCCCGAGGGGTCTGGGGGGCTCAGGAGTCCAGGGGGTCACTCAGGTGTTGGGGTCTCACCCAGGCTCAGCAGTTTCTCCTTTGTGCTCTCCAGTCGCACCAGTTCGGCCTCTAGGTGGGCTGAGGCCTGTGGGGGGGGGCACAGGTGTGTGTGTGGCTCCCCCAGGTGTGTGTGTGGCCCCCCAGGTGTGGGAGGGGACACCCCAGGCCTCACGTGCATGTCGCGCAGGCGCTTGTGCTCGTCTATGATGGCATCGAGCTGCTGCCAGAACTCCCTCCTGAGGGTTGTGACACACAGGGGTGACGCAGGGATCATGTGACCTGTGTAGGTCACCTGGTACAGCTCCTAGCCCACCTGTATCCCCCCCACCCACCTGTGTCCCCCCACACCCACCTGTGTCCCCCAAGGCCCCACCTGCATTCCCGGCGCAGGTGCCGGAGCTGCTCCCGCTGTTCCTCCGCCCCCTCCAGGCCCTGCTGCCGCTCCAGGCAGAGCCCCTGGCGCCTGTGGGGGCACCAGGTGTGTTTGGGGGGGGTCAGAGGTCATGTGGGCAAAGGTGGAGTCAGGGGGATCACAGATGTCCAGGTCCCCCCACTCACCTCTGACCTTCGGCCTCCACCTCCTTCCTGTGCAGCTGCGCTGCCCGCAGAGAGTCTGGGGGGGCCAGGGGGCAACAGGGGTCAGGGGGAATCCCAGAGGAGGATCAAGGGAGTCAGGGAGTCACAAGGATTAGGGGGATTTGGGGGGTCTGGAGGATCACAGGGGTTGAAGGGTCTGGGGGGGGGTCAGGAGTTTCACAGGCATCAGGGGGAATCAAGGGGGGGCTTGGGGTGGTCAAGGCCTGAGCCACCCCAAAGGCCCTGAGTCCCCCCGGCCTCACCCTGCACCTGCTGCCAGACCCCCTCCAGTGCTGCCTCGTGCTGCTTCACTGTGGGGAGGAGAGGGTGGGTCAGCTGGGACGAGGGACCCCCAGAGCCCTCAGTGACACCCCCAGGCCCCTAAGTGACCCTCCCAGACCTCTCAGTGTCCCCCTCAGACCCTCAGTGACCCTCCCAGACCCCTCAGTGACTCCCCAGACCCCTCAGTGTCCCCCTCGTGTGACTCACGCTGCTCCAGGTCCTGGCGCAGCCCCTCCCTGCGGCTTTGTGCCTCCTCCAGCTCCTTCTCCATGGTCTGACGGGCTGTGGGACATGGTGAGATGGACAGAGGGACATGGGGGGACATGGGGAGACACAGGGACACAGGGACAAGGCGATCCCCCCACTCACCGCTCTGCAGGCTGTGGATCCGTTTCAGCAGCATCTCAAGCCGTGGGACCCCCCCCAGGGGGACCTGGGGGGGGAACTGGGTGGGACACGGGGACAACGTGTCCCTCCAGAACACTCTGGAACCCCTTGTCCCTGGGTCGGGGGGACACGGGGACACACGGGGGTCTCGGGGAGTCCCGGCCACAGAGCTCCTCACTGGGCGGGTCCACGTCCATCGCTGCAGCCTGAGGGGACATTGGGGGACATTGGGGGACATGGGGGGGCATTGGGGGACACAGGAACATGGAGGGGACATTGGGGAACATGGGGGGCTATGGGGGGAACACGGAGGGACATGGAGGGAACATTGGGGAATAAGGGGGCCTTTGGTGGGGGCACAGTGGGTACACAGGGGATTATGGCAGCGGGCACTGGGCTGTCCCCTTCTGTCCCCCTCTTCATCCCCCCTTGCCCACCCTCAGCCCCCACGTTTCACTGTTTCTGACCCTCCTCCCTCCCTCTGCTTCCCTTTTCCCTCTTTTCTCCCCGTTCTCCCCATTTCTGTCACCTCCTTCCTCCAGTTTCTGCCTCTTCTGCTCCTTCTGTCTCTGTCCCCCCTTTCTCTCTCCGGTTCTGTCCCCTCTTGCCCCCATTTTCTGTCACCTCTCCCCTCTTTCTGATCTTTTTTCACCCCTTTTCTCTCTCCTGTCCCTCCACTTTGTCCCTTTTTGTCCCCCATTTCCTCTCACCTTCTGCAGCTTTTTCAGCTCCTCACCTCCCTTTCCCTCACATTTTCCCGCCTTTTTCCCCTCACGTTTTCCCGCCTTTTCCCCCTCACATTTTCCCCTTTTCTCCTCAAGTTTTCTTGCGTTTTTTTGTCACGTTTTCCCTCCTTTTTCCCTTCATGTTTTCCCGCCTTTCCCCCTCACATTTTCCCACCTTTTCCCCTCACGTTTTCCTGTCTTTTACCCTCATTTTCCTGCCTTTCCCCCTCATGTTTTCCCACATTTTTCCCCTCATGTTTTCCAGCCTTTTTCCTCGTTTTCTCATGATTTCCCACCCTTTTTTGTCATGTTTTCCTGCCTTTTTTGTCACATTTTTCCACCCTGTCCCCCACATTTTTCCCACCGTTTTCTGTCCATTTTCCCTCACCTTTCTGTGCCCTTTCCCAGCCCTGTCCCTTCCTGTCACCATTTTCTTTCCCTTTTTCACTCCCAGTCACTTTTTCCAGCTTTTTCTCTTCCCTCTTTTCTGTCCCCTTTCCCCTCCATTTCTTGTCCCCTTTCCCATCTCTTTGGTCCCTTATTGCCCTCCATTTCTTGTCACCTCTTTTAGCCTTTCCTGCCATTTTCTCACACATTTTCCCACCATTTTCTGTCCCCTCTTCCCTCTCTTTTCTGTCCCATTTTCCCTCTATTCTGTAAGTTCTTACCTACCTTTTCTGTCAGGTGTTCCCACCATTTTCTGTCTGATGTCCCCCCCATTTTCTGTTCCCTTTTCCCCCTTCTCTGTCCCCTCTCCCTCCCGTTCGTGTTCCCTCTCCCCCCTCCCCTCACCCCTCAGGACGTGTCCCCCCTGTCCCCCTGACTCAGGACTCTTCCCTGTGGTCTCAGTGTTTATTGTCAGCCCTCAGGCTCGGCCCCCTCGGGGCGCGCGGGCGCGGCGCTGAACGGCGCCGGGTAGCGGATGAACAGCCAGTCCTCCTCCTTCTTGAGCCAGCGCAGCAGCTTGGTCAGCACCGCGATGGCTCCGGCCTTCGTCACCAGTGGGCTGAAGCAGCTGTACAGCTCGAATTTGCTGGTCACCTGTGGGAACCCACGCCTGTTAACTCTGGGACCTACTGATAGCAGTGCCAGTGAGCACCTGCTAACTCTGGGTCCTACGGACAGCACCGACAGTGAGCACCCTTTAACTCTGGAAACTATCAAGAGTGGTCACAGAGAGCAACCCCCATTAACTCTGGAACCCACTCATGGCAGCACAAATGTGCACTTCCTGTGAACTGTGGGATCTGTTGACTGTGCCACACCCCCACAACTTCAGTAACCCTGGAACCTGCTGAGAGAACTGTGAGTGAATGCTGTCTGTTAACTCTGGAACCTGCTGACTGCGAGCACCCCTCTTAACTCTGGAACCTGCTGACAGCTCCTCCCCTGCAGCTCACCCAGGCCAGGAGCGTTTCCTTCTCGGCCACGTGGTAGAGCAGGCGCAGGGGCCGCTGGGGGCTGTGCACGCGGCTGTGCAGGTAGTGGTACAGGTCGAAGAGCCGGTGCTGCTCCTCCTCGCTGGTGTAGGGCTCCTCCAGCTCGGGGCTGCAGCCGGTGAGAGGGGGGGAAGAGGGGGGGGAATGTGGGCGTCAGGTGAACACCAGGGACACCCCCGGCCCCCCAGTTCTGGGGTGTTTTCCCCTCCCCGCACACCTGGTGAACTGCGGCAGCTGCTGCATCTCCTCGGGCCCCTCCAAGGGCTTGTAGAGGAAGTGCCGGAGCTCGGGGGCGCCGGCGCGGGAGGGGCCGTACCCCGCGCCCCCCTGCACGGCCGCGCCGAGCTCCGCCAGCCAGCCCTGCGCCCGCAGCGTGTCCTCCAGCTGCCGCCGGCACGCGGCCGCCGCGTAGAAGCCCTCGCGCTCCGTGGACAGCAGGATCAGCGTCACGCCCTCCTCCTCCTCCTCGCCCAGCCGCGCCGCGTACGCGTAGAAGTAGCCGTCGGGGTTGAAGCGGGGCAGGCACACGGGGGTCCACACCTCGCCCGCACCCGCCCCGCCGCCCAGCAGGTTGAGGAGCAGGTGCAGGTCGCTGGCACAGAGCCGCCCGCCCTCGGCCAGCGCCCGCTGCCGCGCCGCCGTCACCAGGCGCCCGTGGGCCGCCAGCACGGCCA
>NW_020885157.1:35184-42225 GCF_003945725.1 Corapipo altera
GGGGGGGTGGCCGTACCTGTGTGGGGTTGTTTCAGGGGTACCCTGGGTGGGTCTGTGTGAGTTTGGGGGGTCCCATGTCCTGCCCTCCCCGTGTCCCCCCGTGCCGTACCAGAGCAGATGGCGCGGATGGCGTTGCCGCCGCTCTGGATGAAGGACACGAGGGCCATCATGACGCCCATGGTGGCTGCCAGAGCCTCCTCATTGCCATGCCGGGAGTAGATGGGCTTCCCGGCCTCGCTGAGCACGAACACGTGTTTGCGCCGCGCCCGCCAGCCCGCGGCCGCCACGTCCTCGTCCGCCCCACGCCGCCCGCCCAGGGCTGATGTGGCCGCTGCCGCTGTCACTGCTGCTGTCACCTCCTCTTCCTCATCCCCAACGGGGACACACCCTGGGGACGTCATGGCCTGTGTTTCCTCCTCCTCCTCCTCCCCAGCAGGGGAACACCCTGGGGATGTCACTGCTGCTGTCACCTCCTCCTCCTCACTGGGGTGACGCCCCAACGATGTCACCCCCGCTGTCACCTCCTCTTCAGCTCCAACAGGGGGACACTCCGAGGACGTCACTGCTGCTGTCATCTCTTCCTGCTCCTCACTGGGGTGACACTCTGGGGACGTCACTACTGCCACTGCCTCCATGTCCTCATCTCTGCTGTGCCGCCTGTCTGGGGCCAGTGTGGCCTCTGCTGCTGTCACCTCTTCCTGCTCCTCACTGGGGTGACACCTCAGGGACGTCACTGCCGCCGTCACCGCCACCTCTTCCTCCTCCTGCTCCTCACTGGGGTGACACCGTGGAGACGTTGCTGCAATGGTCACCTCCTCCTCCTCACCAGGGTGACCCCCTGGGGACGCTGTGGCTGCCACCGCCGCCAGTGCCACTGCCTCGTCCTTGTCCCCACCGTGCTGGGCACCCGGGGACATCATGGCCACTGCCACCTGCTCCTCCTCACCGGGGTGGCCCCTCAGGGACATCGTGGCTGTCACTGCCACTGATACCTTGTTCTCCTTCTGCCCGCCGTGGTGATGACCCAAGGATGCCGTGGCCGCTGCCCCCACCAGGTTGGTCCTCACCACACCTGTGATGGGCAGGGGGCGCTGGGGCAGTGCCCAAAAACCTGGGAGGCCCCACCCCTCTGCAGGGGCCTCACCGGGGTGGGGCTCAGGGGACCCGGGCTTGGGGGTCCCGGGCGCTGCTGCCGTTGAGGCACCTGCAGGAGGGGGGTAATGAAGGGGTGGGGCTCGTCAAGCCACACCCACACACACCAACCACGCCCCTGACCACGCCCCCACCCCACCTGGATATCCCCAGCCACCGGGGGTCTTCCCACCACGCCACGCCCCTCGGTATCAGGCCACGCCTCCTTAAGCACTAAGCCACACCCCCCCAGAGCCCCACCCCGGAACACGTGGTGTCTACACGTGGCTCATTGGCCCCGCCCTCGACTGCGAGACCACGCCCATCACCGCTCTAAGACACGCCCCCGAGTGGTCCCTTAGCCACGCCCCTTCTCGGCCACGCCCCCAGGGAGCCCCAGCCATGCCACAGCCCCACCAACAGAGGCTTAAAAACCACGCCCATCGCCAAGCCCCGCCCTTCATCGCAGCCCCGCCCTCCGGTGCGTTGCCCCCCCAGCCCTGGACCCCTCTACCCCGGCCCCAGGCCCCGCCCCTGGCCCCGCCCCCCCCGCGCGCTCACCCTCCCGCCGCGGCCCCGCTCCCGCCGCCGCCGCCGCCGCTTCCGGGAACCGCCGCGCCGCGCGCGCCTCGTGACGTCACCGCGTCGTCCGCGCCCGCCAATCCGCGCGCGGTGCGGAGGCAGAGGGCGCGGCCAATTAGCGGGGGCGGGGCGTGGCCTGGGGCGGGGCGGCCCTTTTGGCGGGTTCCCCGGTGACGTCACGAGGGCGGGGCGGGGCTGCGGCACTCATTGCCGCGTGACCGGGTGGGGAGGGACCCACGGCCCCAAAGGGGCCGTAGGGGCACCACCCAGGGGTCTGCGGGGGCCATAGGAGACCCCTTAGAGGCTCCCCGGCTCTCTGGGACACCCCAAGGGGCTCTGCAGGGGCTGTACAGACCCCACCCCAAGGTCCCGTAGGGCCTATAGGGCCTCCCAGCTGACCTGTAGGAACCACAGGGACTTCAGAGGTGCTGTAGGGACCCCCAGAGCTTCTATAGGCTCCCCAGAGGTGCTTTAGGGGACCTCACACAGCCACAGCAGCTGTAGAGTCCATAAGGACTCATGAAATTCCTAGAGGAATTCACAGAGGGTCTATAGGGTCTGTAGAGCCCCCCCAATACACTACAGGCACCAGAGGGACCTGAAGAAGCCCCACAAGAGCCCCCCCCAGATGGTACAGGATATATAGGGACCCCTAAAGGTGCCTCTGGAGGAGCTTTAGCCCCCCCCAGCTTGCGTCCAGCCCAGGGGCGGGGTTTAACCCGGGGGCGGGGTCTGGGGGACTGAAAACCCCCTGGTCCCCTCCGTCCCCTGCACACCTGGGACCCCCCCGGACCCCAATGGCACCTCCACCGCCCCCTGCCCATCTCAGCCTGGCCCGGGGGGTCCAGGTTAGAGGGGGAGCCGGAGGGGCGGATGGGGACCCAGGGGTTGGGGGCGGTGCAGGAGTTGAGGGGGGGGCCCCGGGGGCTCAGGGGGGGCCTCAGGCATCCGGGGCGGGGTGGGGGCACGAGGGCTGAGCGGCACTTCCTGCCCCCGGAAAGGGGAAGTGAGAGCAGGGACCGGGGCTGCCAGGGGGCCAAGAGAGTTTGGGGGTGACCCAGGAGCTCGGGAAGGCCCCGTCGCTGGGAGGCTCAGGTGACCCCCTGCTCCCCAGCCCCCCCTGTACCAGGACGCCGTCGCCCGCCGGGCCCTGCGGCCGCCCCTGCTCAGGTGAGTCCTCGCTTGGGGTTGGGGAGCCCCGGACGGGGGGGTCCCTTCCCTTCCCCACCCTCCCCTCCCTCTCCCAGGAGTGTCTCGGTGCCGGCCGAGCCCCCCGCGCCCCCCCCCCATGGATGTCACCTACGCCGTGGTCAACAAGGCGCGCCGGGGGGGCGGAGCCACTGGACGAGACCCCGCCCCCTTCGGGCGAGACCCCGCCCCCTCGGGCACGTGCTCCCTCCCGGGGAGCCCCGTGCACCGCCCCTCCCCCACCCCGGCAGGTGAGTGGGGTGGCTCGGGGGGGATCTGGGGCACCTTGGGAGGCTGATGGGCTCTGACGACCCCCCTGCTGCCCCCCAGGCTCCCCCCGACCCGCTGACGGCGCCTACGAGGTTGTGACCCCCCCCGGGGACCCCGGGAGCGGCCCCTGCCTCGGTGAGCACGGGGTGTCCAGGGGGGTCTGTGGTGTCTGGGTGGCTCTGGGGGGGTTTCAGAGAGTTCCTGGTGTCCAGGGTGGGGAGTGAGGGGTTCAGGAGGGCCCTGGTGTCTGGGGGTGGTTCAGGAGGGGATTCAGGGGGGACATGGGGCATCTGGTCCCCCCTCAATGTCCCCCTGTCTCCCCCAACCCCAGGGTTTAACTTCCGCATCGGGAAGCCCAAGGGCCCACGGGACCCCCCGGCCGAGTGGTCCCAGGTGTGAAGGGGGGACGGACCCCTGGGCCCCTCCTGCCAGGGAGGGGCTGCAGCAGAGCCTGGCCAATCACCACAGAGCTCAAAATAGCCAAAAAAGGTTTATTGTGACAAATAAAAAATGATTCTGTGACTCCCAGGTGTGTGAAACACCCGGGGGGTTCTGGCGGGGCCCAGGGGGGCCCTGGAGCCTGGGGGGGTCCCAGGCATCCAACAGGGTCCCAGCTGCCTGGGTGCTGCCAGGTTTCCAGGAGGGTCCCAGCTGCCTGGGGGGGCCCAGGGCAGGTCCGGGCGGCTCAGGTGGCGCTGAGCAGGCGGCGCTTGGGGGCCGTGGCCGTGTAGGGGTGCCAGCGCCACTCCACGTCAGCTGCATCCCCCTGCTCCAGCGTGCCCAGGCGGATCAGGTAGGCTGGGGGGGGACACAGGGGCGTTGGGGACAGCGGGGGACATGGGGAGACCCTCGTGGGGCTGTTGGGGACAAGGGGGGCAGTGGTTGGGGACGGGGGGACACTCACGGCGCAGCTGGAACCGCGGTCCCACCTCCTCCAGCTCCACCGTCCGCCCCCGGCGCCGGTACACGTGGTTCCTGCAGGGACAGGGGGGTCAAGGGGGGCCCAGTCCCAGTCCCACTGTGACCTACCCCCCATCACCCCCCCCGTGTCACCCACCGCACGAGGATGACGTCATCCTCATTGGCAAAGGTCACCACACGGCGGCTGTCGGGGCGGGGCACGGGGAACAGGTGCTTCAGGATGGTCCCCACCTGGGGGGGACAGGGATGGGGTCACTACACCCCTGGGTGCCCCATGAATGGCCCCGTGTCCCCATGTCCTCCTCCATGTCCCCCCACTCCACCTGATGTCCCCCTCGTGGTCCTCGTGTCTCCTCCAAAATCCCCCACATCTCTGTGACCCCCATGTCCCCACATCACCCCATATACCAACATGCCCCCAGAGACCCCTCCACGTCCTTTCACATCCCTACATCCCCCCAAGTCTGCAGCCTCCCTTGTCCCCCCATGTCCTCTTTGTCCCCACCATGTCCCCGCTGTCCCCATTGCCTCCCCACACCTCCTTTTTCCCCCCCCGTGTCCCTTTTGTCCCCCCATGTCCCTTTGCCCCCCACACCCCCCGTGCCCCCCCGGCCGTACCCTTTTGCCAAGGGTGGAGTCGAGGTGCAGCAGCAGCAGGTGGGGGGCGGCCAGGGGAGCCCCCCCCGAGCCCCCCGACCTCTTGGCGCAGGACGGCCCCACTCAGGGTGAAGTGGGCAGTGGGGCCGTGGGGCAGGTGAGACACGGTCAGCCCGTCTGGGGGTGGGGCCTTGTCAGGACACGCCTCCCAATGGCACACACCCCACCGATGCCAAGAACCCTGCCCCCCTTGGCCCCGCCCACTCACCAAACACCTGCCTGGCAGGTGGAGCCCCGCCCCTTCCTGTGGCCCTGCCCTCAGGACACCTTTGCCAAAGCCCCACCCCTTGGGCCTTAACCCCACCCACTCCCATAAGCTCCACTCCTTCAACTGGAGACCCCCAGGGCCCCGCCCACCCTCATGGCCACACCCTGTTCTCCACCACCCTGTCCATGATCATTAGCATGTCCCCATTAGCCCCGCCCCTCTCTGGGTGTGAGCCCCCCCCCCCCCCTGACCAGGCCGCCCCCGGGTCTCGTGCAGCACCAGCAGGTCGGTGACCCCCGCGGCCCGACAGGCCCCCACCAGGGCCCCCAGCTCGGCGCGGCCGCGGTTCATGCGCCGCGCGCCCGGGAACAGCAGGCACAGCTCCTGGGGCGGGGCAGGGCGGGGTCAGCGGGGACACAATGGTAGGCCACACCCATTGGAATACACCCACCTCTGGGCCCCACCCCTTCTTCAAGGACACACCCACCTCCAGGCCAACTTGTGGACAGGGAGCCACACCCACATACAGACCCCACCCTCGAATGGCCACACCCACCTAAACAGGCTCCACCTCCCATGTACAAACATTGGCTCAAATGAAGCACCACCCCCAAAGGGGTGGGGCCAACCAAGCCCCTCCCACTGCCCCAACCCACACCCACTTTGTAGAGCAACAAGCCCCACCCTTGCCTGAGGTTACACCCCTAATAGAGGACACCCACCACACCCTGACCACACCCATCCGGATCACACCTATCTTGACCACACCCACCCCAACTGCATCTGACCACACCCTCATTAAACACACCCACCCCAGCCCCACCCACCTTGGCAAAGAGCCGCAGGCGGGCACTGGGGTCCCGCGACGTCGTCACCATCACCTTGGGGGGCTCCACCCCCGCCCACCGGTACTCGTCATCCTGGCTGCTGGTGGCACCTGGGGGTGGGGTTTTTAAGGACTGTGCCCCCTCCTGCCACAGCCACACCCACATGGGGGCAGCTGAGCCCCTTTGGGGCTGTTTGGGTCAATTTGCTGACGCAGTTCTGGGGGGGTTTGGGTGGGGCGGATTTGATCCTATTTTGGGGCGATTTGGAAAAATCCACTCCCATTTTGGGGTCCCTGTGGGGAGTTCTTGGTCCAATGTGGGGAAATGGGGCAGGTTTGATCCCATTTTGGGACAATTTGGCCAAATCCTCTCCTTGCAGTTTAATCTTGTTTGGTGGGGGCATTAAAAAAAAGCAACATATACTTTAGGAGAAAACAGGCCAAATTTCATCCTGAATTCGGGGCTAATCTGGGGCCAAGTCCACCCTTCTTTTGAGGCAGCCCCTTCCATTTTGGGGTTGAAGTCACTCCCCATTCCAGGGTTCTGCTCACCCCCTTGTTTGGGGGTCCCACTCACCCCCAGGGGTGTCGAAGTCAAACTCGAGCTCCTTCTGCAGGGCCAGGGCCTCGCGCCGCAGCTCCGTGGGCAGCAGCTGGTTCTCTGGGGGACAGAGGGGAGACGGGGGGCTCACACAGGACCTTCAATGCTCCTGGCCTCAAATACCCCCCCAGCCCCAAATAACCCACCCTGGCCCCATAGCACCCCAGTCTTTTCCTCTGACCCATCTTTAACCCTCTCAAATGTCCCAATCCCCCCTTTCCCCCTCCAAGTTCCCTTTATCCCCCCAAACCCCTGTTAGCCCCACTCTGGCCCCCCCCCCCTCCCTTTAACCTCCTCTTTATCCCCTCCAAACTCCCCCTTAACCTCTCCCAAATCCCCTTTTCTGCTTCCTGACCCTTCTTTACACCCCCCAAACCCTCTTTAACCTCCTACTTTATCTTCTCCAACCCCCCACATAACTCCTCTCAAACCCTCTAAAACCCCCCCCGCCCCCTCCCAGCCCCTCTTTACGGCTCCCCAGCCCCCCTTTACCCCCCCTGCGGACCATTCCCGGGTCCCGGTACCGTCCAGTGCCCTCCGCAGGCTCTCCCTCCTCTCCCGCTGCCGCTGCAGTTGCTGCTCCCGCGCCCGGCGCTGAAGGTACTCCCGGCGCTCCCGGGCCTGGCGGCGCAGCTGGAGCGGGGGGCACCGGGACAC
>NW_020885157.1:42235-55802 GCF_003945725.1 Corapipo altera
CACCGGCGGGGCACCGGGACACGGGGGGTGTCAGTGGTGACCCCGGGGGGGCAATGGGGGGATATCGGGACTCTGGGGAGGGGGACATGGGGATGTGTGGGGGGACACTGGCGGGGGACACTGGGAAGGGGACACGGGGCCGGGGGGACACTGGAGGGAGAGGACACGGGCACGTAGGGGGGGCCCGTTCTGGGGGACAGGGGACACTGGCGGGGGGACGTGAAGAAATGAGAGGGATGCGGGGCACTGGGGGGGCACTGGGAGGGGGACACGGGGATGTGCGGGGAGCCCGTTCCGGGGGACACAGGACAGTGGGTGGGACATGGGGAGACGAGAGGGATGGGAGCACCGGGGGACCCTGTGGGTGACACGGGGGGGACACGGAACCCCGAACCTCCCCAAACCCCCCCGGCCCCTCACCATGGTCGCGGCCGCTCCGCTCCGCACGCGCCGGAGTCACCCCCCAGCACCGCCGCCGCCCATTGGCCGAGCGCCGGCGGGCCAATGGGAGCGCGCGGTGCTGCCACTGGGGCGGGTAACGCCCTTACCCAAGATGGCGCCTGGGGCGGTGTCACCCTCAGTCAGGCCCCGCGCGCGCGCTGATTGGCCAAAGCGGCCCCAGGGGCGGCTGCTATTGGAGGAGGCGGGGCCTGAGCTGAGGCCGCGGCGCGGGCGGCCATGGAGGGTGAGTGAGGGGGCCGGGGGGTTTGGGGGGTCCCCGGAGTCCTCCCGGTGTTGATGTGGGGTCCTGTGTCCCCCCCAGGGTCGCTGTCGCTGTCCCTGGACGCGGCGGCGCTGGAGCTGATGGAGGCGCTGGAGCTGCTGCAGGAGCGCCGGGAGCGGCTGGAGGAGCATCTGCGGCAGGTCAGGGGGAACGGGCGGACACAGCGGGGACAGGGGGTGTGGGGGGACATGAGGGGACACCACCCACCCTGGGGACACGTGTGGGGTCGTGCCACTCGGCACCAGGACACACCGCGGGGCCGGGCCGTCCGCTGTGGGGACAGACAGGGACACACCACTGGGATGTGCACTCCCGGGTCCCCTCTGTCCTGTGTCCCTCCTGTCCCCCCAGGGCTGGCTGTCCCTGTCCTGTGTCCCCACTGTCCCCCCTGTCCCCCCAGGGCTGGCTATCCCTGGCCCAGGCCCGGTACTCCCTGGGGTGTCACCGCGTCTCGTCCCTGCAATATGGGGCCACCATGGTGCCCCGAGTGCGTGTGAGCCACAGGTGGGGACACGGGGGCAGGGACATGGGGGGCACAGGGACATGGGGGGCACAGGGACGTGGGGGGCACAGGGACGTGGGGAGGACACAAGGACGTGGGAGGTACAGGGACGGGGGGGGGGACACTGGGACACGAGGGGGACCATGGCAGGGGGTGGCAGGGACATGGGGAGGACATGGGGATGTTGGGGACACTTGGCAGAGGGACACAGGGCTGGGGGGGACACCGGGGGACACACAAAGGGATGTCCTTGATTTGGGGAGGGGATATAGGGGTGACACTGATGTCCCCATGGGGGGTGCGGGGTGGGTGTTGGGGGCTGTTGGGGGCTGTCAGGGGGTGCTGGGGGGTCTCTGTGGTGGCAGAGGAACACGAGGGGTGGCAGTGACACCATGTCCCTGTGTCACCCCCAGGCAGGACCCAGGGGGACGCCCTCACTTTGAGGAGGTGCTCGGAACAGGGGGGGACCCCGAGGACCCCAACCCTCAGCAGGACGGGGGTGACGGTGAGGGGGGGAGAGGTGGTCCCTGGGGAGTTTGGGGGCGTTTAGGGTCCCTTTGAGGACCATGTGGGAACTGGGGGTGCCCAAGGGGGGTCCCCTGGGGGTGCTGGGGGGGAATTTGGGGTCCTCAGGACATCACCCATGGGTGCTGGGGGGGGATGCTGGGGGTGCAGGGGAGGAACTGGGGGTGCTGGGGGGTGTTCTCAGTTGTTTTCTGGGGTGTCACTGACCTTGTCCCTCCCCCAGGGCTGCGGCAGCGCCGGGGAGCCCCAGAGAAAGGGGGGGGCCCCACCCGGCCCCCCCCAGACCCCCTGGGCTGGTTCGGGGTGCTGGTGCCCCCCAGTCTGCGGCAGGCACAGGGCAGCTTCCAGGGGGGTGAGAGGGGGGGCGGGGGGGGGGGGGGGGCCGGGGGGGGGGCCTGAACTTGGGGGAACTGGGGGATCTGAACCAGAGGGGTCCCCCAAAGCAGGGCGAGGGTCCCCAAACCGTGGGGGTCCAAAATCTGGGGGGTCCCCAAAGAACAGGGGATCAACCAAAACTGGGAAGGGCCTGAAGGTCACGACCCCATGTGACCCCTCTGGCCCCCTGGCCCCAGGGGTGACACTGGCCGTGGAGGTGGCCGAGCTCCAGGGCACCGTGGATGCCATGGCCACGCGGTACCGGCACCTCCTGCGGCAGAAACGGCTCCTGGCCAGAGAGAGAGGGGACAGAGAGACCCCCGGGGACAGCAGCTCCTCAGGAACCCCGGCGGACACCGAGACCACGGGGATGCCGGGTGACATCAAGACCCGAGGGGACACTGAGGGTGGCACAGTGACCACGGGGGACACGGGGACTGCGTGACACGGACACTGAGAGCACCAGGGACGCTCTGCAGGTGACATGGGGGACACAGAGGAGCACAGGTGGCACCATGACCCACAGGGACACAGGTAACGTGCTGACCCTTCCCAGGTGACACGGAGCCTTCCCAGGTGACGCACCTGCCTGTGGGTGACACTGAGCCTCCCAAGGACCGTGCAGGTGACACTGAGACCCACTCGTGGGTGACACGGAGCCCCAGGGACCCTGTGGGTGACACTGAGCTCCAGCAGTGGGTGGCGGTGCTGTCACCACCCTCGTGACAGGACCACTCCAGGGCCCCTGTGTCTCCCCCAATAAAGCTGTTGTGGTGCCACCAGCGCTGTGTCCCCTCTGTCCCCAGTGTGCCACCATCTTTGTGCACCCGTGTCACCTGGCAGCCATGCTGGTCCCATGTGACCCCTCCCTGGCCCCGCCTCTGCCCCACCCAATCAGCGGCAGCCCCTTTGCCAACGTCTATGTTTATTGGGCGGGGCCCTCGCCCCGCCCCCAGGCCCCGCCCCCGGTGGGCGGGACCGACACAACAACGACTATGGGGAGGGGTGGGGTGCAGGGGTGTGGTCTGTGGGGGCGCGGCCGGGGCGTGGCGCCCCCTAGCGGATGGTGTAGCGCACGTAGGGCACCTCGATGTCGGCATCGGTGTTGTCGTTGCAGCAGAGCTCGAACACCAGCGCCTTGACGTGGCGGCCCAGCTTCTTCTTGGACACCCGGGTCACGATCTCCGTCATCCTGGGGGCAAAGCAGGGTCACAGGGGGGTCCCAGTCCTGGGAATCAGCACCCAGAGGGAATGCAGCCATGGCCTGTCCCCACCCCTGGGATCTGTCCTCCCCTTGGTACCCTGTCCCTCTCCCACAAGATACGTCCCTACCCCTGGGATGTCTCTGAAACCTCATGTCCTGATGTCCTGTCCCCTCCCCAGACCCTGTCCCCCTCCCCAGACCCTGTTCCCCTCCCCAGACCCTGTCCCCCTCCCCAGGACGTGGCCCCCTGGCCCTACGGTAGGTCCTGGCGCTCGCGGAGCTTCGCCGCCGACATGAAGAAGGAGTAGAGCATGGACACGCCCTGGGACAGCATCGTGATCTCCAGCTGGTGCTCCTTCTGGGGGGGACACGCAGGGGGCTCAGCATGGCACAGGCACCCACGACTGCCCTGCCCCCTGCCCAGTCCCCCCAGTCCCTCCCAGCACCTTGAAGTAGGCGAGGAACTGGCTCAGGGTCATCTCCCGCCCGTCGGACTGCAGCCCCTGCACCTCGAACCGGTCCCACAGCGTCCACTCCACGTCATAGTACTGTGGGGCACAGCAGGGGGGTCAGAGCCATGGGGGGGGGGGAGAAAACCCCCCAATTGGGGGGGGGGGGGCGGGGGGTTCCCCCCCGGGGCCCCGGGGGGGCACAAACCCCCACGGGGCAATGGGGGGTCTTGGGGAGTCACTAAGACCACGGGGTGAGTCGGGGCCACTGTAGGTTCCCCCCCACCCCCTGGGGTCAGGGAGCTGTGGGGCAGCAGCTCAGCCCAACCGAGACCTCAAATCCCCTCGAGAAGTGACCCCCCACCCCCCCCACCCCCTCTCCCCACCTTGTTGCGGGGGCAGGCGAGGGGCTCGGAGAAGGTGACGAAGGGCAGTGCCAGGTTGAGGAAGGCGTTTTTGTAGGAGCTGAGCCGGCGGTGCCCCTGCACCAGCTTGTAGAGCTCCAGGCAGACCAGGCCCACCACGGCCGCCGTCGTCGTGGCGATGGCCGGGATGATCTTCCCCGCGATCAGTTTGCTCTGGGGGCAGGAGGGGCCTGTAGGGCCGGGGGGGCAACGGCCCCACTGATCCCCCCCCCAGGGGTCTGCAGCCCCTCAGGGCTCCACAGTCCCAAGAGGCCTCGTGTGAGCCCTTGACTCACCCATGTGTGACCCACACCCAGTAACAGCCCCGGTAACACCCCACAGAAACCCCCCAGCACCCACAGGGCCCTCCCCAGCACTCACAACCCCCATAACAACCCCAGGCACCCGCCAATAGCACCCCTGTGATCCCCCAGCACCTACAGGACCTCCTGCAGCACCAACAGGTCCCCCACAGCATCCACAGGACCCCAAATGGCACCCATTAGGATCCGCCCAACACCCACAGGATCCCCATTAACACCCTGGGACCCCTCCCCAGCCCCCACCTTGTGGCGGTCGGCCGGGGGGATGTCGTAGTTCTCTGCACGCAGATTGGAGGCAGCGACAATGAAATCCATGTGGAAGTTGGTGTCGTCATCCTGGAGGAACCCAGGGGGGCAAGGGGTGAGCACCCGGGGCTGGGGGGCACCCAGGGGTGGGGGTGAACCCTCTCTGGGGTGGGGGGGCAGCACCCACCTTCTCAAAGTCGATGGGGAACATGCGGAACCCGGGCAGCTCCTCCGGGCTGGGCAGCGACGCCCTCAGCTCCTCCAGGCGCCCGTCGTCTGGGGGGGACACACGAGTGGGACCCTGGCACCCCCAGGACCCCAGTGGGACCCCACTACATGCGTAGGACCCTCCCAGCCCTCCAAGTGCCTCTCAACCCCAGCAGTTACCCCAACGCCCTGATCCAACCACCAGCCCCTCTCCCCAGCCCCCCTGAGCCTCCCCAGCCCCTCACCCAGGGCTGCATTGGCAGCCCCCCATGTCCCCCCTCACCCAGGGCAGTGCTGGCAGCCCCCCTGAGCCCCTCCATGCCCCCCAGCCCCTCACCCAGGGCGGCGTTGGCGCTCTGCAGCTCCTGGTCAGACACGTGGATGCGGACGCCGGCCTTGGGCGTGAAGGGGGGGGATGTACACGTGGCGCAGCAGCTCGGCCACGGCCGCCCGGTCCCGCGAGCCCGCGATGCCGTAGCTCTGCGCAAACAGGTTCGCCGCCGCCATCACGTAGTCCAGGTGCAGGGGCTGGAGGGGCACCAGGGTCAGGGGGCACCCACAGGGCGTGGGCGGCACCCACGGCTGACGGGTGACACCCAAAGGTGACGCGGGGACACCCAAGAGGGATGGGATGACACTAAAGGGGGACAGGTGACACCCAAAGGTGGCACGTTCACGAGTGAGAGGCATTAGCTGAGTGCCATGGGGCAGCACCCAAAGGGGAGCAACAGCCTCCAGGAGTGACATCCATCACCCAAAGGTGACATCCTCCACCCGAGAGTGACTGAGACCTCCCAACAGCAATGGCCACCCCCAAGGGATGGGGGGTGACGTTGGAAATGGACAGAGAGCACTCAAAGACAATGGAACCCAAAGATGGCCAAAGATACCCAGGGGTGATCGATGGCCCCTGATGGGGACTGATGGCACCTGAAGGATATGCCCCCCCCCACCAGGTGACAGGCCCCCCCTCCCCACACAGGGCCCAACTCACGTTGTCGGGGTCAAAGACAAGGGGGTGGGGGCAGCGCTTGGGCCCCGACCAGAACAGGGTCCCCGAGTTCGTTGTCTGCAGGAGAGGAGGTGAACGAGGCAATTAGGGGTTAGCAAACCAACTGACCTTAACGATGCTCCTCCTCCCCTCTCCCAGGGCCCCTCCCTGTGCCCAAGCCCCCCACCTGTTTTGGGGGGAAGTTGTGCAGCAGCTGGAGGATGTTGTTGCTGTACTGGCGGTGCCAGTGCCGACAGGCCCAGGCCACGCAGTCGGGCCAGGCCCGGGGCCGGTCGCTCACGAGGCTGCGCTGGACGGCCTCGAGCACCTCCAGCGGCTGCGTCCCCGCCAAGCGCAGCGTCCGCTCCAGGAACTTGGGGTCCCTGGGAAAAGGAAGGACAAGGGGGTTACAGGGGGCTATGGGGGGTTCAGGGGTCCCAGCCAAGTGCACCGTCTGCTGCAGGACCTTGGGGTCCCTGGGGAAACGGGGATCGTGTGGGGTACAAGGGGGTTACAGGGGTCCCGCCCGGGTGCAGTGTCTGCTCTGGGAACTTGGGGTCCCCAGGGGAATTGGGGTACAGGAGGGTTATGGGAGGTACAGGGGGTTACAGGGGTGCCACCAAAGTACAGTGTCCGCTCCAGGAACTTGGAGTCCCTGGGGGAAAAGGGGGTACAGGGGGGTTACAGGAGTTTATGGTGGGTACAGGGAATCACAGGCGAGTTATGGGGGGGTTATGGGGGGTACAGGGGTCCTGCCCAGGTGTAGTGTCCACTCCCCAGAAGAAATGGGGGTAATGGGGGGCCATGGGGTGTGGGGGATGGGCATGGGGCTATATGGGTGCTGCATGCGAGAGATGTAGGACGTATGGAGGGGATTCATGGGGGCTTTGGGAGTGCCCCCTCTCCCCCACACTCACATCAGGTACTGGTTGACGTTCTCAGCTGGTTGCTTGAAGAGCCCCTCGAACTCATCACGTGCCCACTGCAGGGGAGGGGCTGTCACTGGGGGGACCCTGGTGCCTGGGACCCCCCAAAACAGGGACCCTGGCACTCCCCAAAATAGGACCCCAGTACCTGGGACCCCTCAAACAAGATCCAGGTATCTGGGAATCCCCCACGGGGGATGCAGACACCTGAGGCCCCCCTAAAACAGGACCCTGGCACCTGTGGACCCTTCATGGGGCACCAGGTATCCGGCACACCTGGACACCCCTGGCAGGTGCTTGGCACACCTGGACACACCTGGAGTGTGTGCTCGATGGCGTTGGGGAAGTTCTTGAGGGTGCAGATGGGAATGGCCTTCTCGGGGGGGTCCTGGCTGGAGCTGTACGACTCACTCAGGAACGGGATCACCACCTGCACGTTGCCCTTCGTGCCCAACGTGCCCGACTCCAGCAGCGGCTTCCGGTAGTACACACAGCGCCGGTCCATGTACAGCCCTGCCGGGACCTGGGGTCAGCTGGAGACACATCTGGGGGCTATGGGGCACCCCACAGCCACGGGGCATCCCTTGGATATAGGACATCCCAAGTGGTGCCAGGCCCCAGGCATAGCCCCAGAAAAGGCTGTTCCTTATACACCTGCAAGGGTCTCTCCAGACCCCCGAGGACCCCCAGAGCCCCCAAAGGATGTTCCCCGAGCCCCCCAGGCCCCGCTCACGGGCGTCCACGTTGTCCAGGGCGTTGGCGACGCCGTCCAGCCCCTCGAAGAAGTCGTCGTCGTAGACGCGCTCGGTGTCGGGCCCCACGCGGTCGGTGCGGCTGCTCACGCGCAGCGCCGGGTTCATCTCCCGCGCCGCCGCCGCCGCCCGCTCCGACTTCAGCTTCTGTGGGGGGGACACAGAGACGGTGAGGGCACCCTCCTCCAGGACACACCCTCCCGAGCCACACCTCCCTGTGCCTCTGCCAGTGCCATGACACATCCAGGAAACTCCACCCAACCACTGACTAACACTGAGCTGACATTGAGCAACTCAATGGCAGCACCTTGGTGGTGGTTACCCAAGTCCCACCACTGCCTCTACCTACTCATCCTCCACCCCGACTCCCTCCTGAGGCCCCTCCAATCACCGCCCGCCTTCAGGTAATGCCTGTTGGCCAAGTCAACGTTAACCAACCCTATGGATGTTCCCACCCCTTGAGGCCCCACCCACTCCCCGTCCGGCCCCTCACCGTGACATCCCAGGGCCGAAACAGGAACTGGCGGTTGAGGTTGGACTTCTCGATGGTGTCCATGTCGGTGACGGTGACGCTGCCGTCGGGGCCGCAGCCCAGCCCCACCATTGCAAAGTTCTTGAGCAGCTCACAACCAATGGCCCCCGCCCCCACCTGCCAGGGACATGGGGGGACACGTGGGGACAGAGCCCGTGGTGGGCCAGGGGGTTGGGGACACGTGGGTAGGAACAGATGGGGCTGAGGGAACACTTGGGGACACTCATGGGATATACAGGGACACTTGGAAGACACTTCAAAGGAAATGGGAACATTTTGGGAACACTGAGCACCAGAGTAAAACCTGTGAAAACACCAGGGAACACTTTAGGGATTCTCAAAGACAATCAAGACACCGCCAAGGACACATGGGGACACCTGGGAACGTGACCCAAAATGACCCAGGAGGGCTGGGGACACGCGGGTGGGAGCGGCGGTGCTCGGCAGAGTCATAAGAGGACATTTTGTGACATCTGAAGGACGTGAGACAAAACAAAAAATAGGTTGCTGTGGACTCTGGGGACAGTTGGGGACACTGACCACAAAGTACTTCTGGGCGCCCAGCTTGGCCTGCAGCTCCGCCCCGAACACGGCGATCTGCCCGTCGTAGCGGCTGTTGCGCTGTGGATGATGTGACACCAGGGTCACCTGGCTGGGCCACCTCCAGGGGACACCCCTGGGGCCACAGAGCCACCACAGGGCCCAGGGGTGACACCTGCCCATAGGTGTCCCCAAGGGGGTACAGCAAAGGGGTCCTCAATGCACAGCCACCCACGGGGGCTCAGGGGCCACCCCAACCCCATCGAGGTCCCCGCTCATGGGTGTCCCCAGAAAGGGTGTCCCCAACAAGGTGACGAATGGGTCTTCTCCAACAAACATTCAATAACCACCATCCCACCGAGGAGACACCTCCAGGGGTGCCCCACCCAGGGGTGCCCCAGCCCGCCCAGGTGCCCCCAGCCCCTCACCGGCCGGCACTGCTCCTCGGTGAGCAGTGAGTCGCGGTTCTCCTCGGGCAAACACTCCAGCGCGTCGAAGTAAAGCCACTGAGTGATGGGCGTGAACTTCCCCGACACGGCCTGTGCAGGGACAGTGCAGGGACCCCGGGGACGGGTCAGGAACGAGGCAGGAACTCCGGAGAGACGCGTCAGGGACAGGACAAGGACTCCAGGGGGACACAGGGGTCTGGGGGTTCCCGGGGGCCCAAGTGCGGTACCTTCATGACCTCCTGAGCCGCCAGGCCCCCGATGAAGGCGTTGACAGGAGCCAGGTCCCCGGTGGCCTGGAAGGCCAATTCCCGCACCAGCTCCTCGTCCAGCTCCGCCCCCGCAGCCACTTCCCGGGCCAGGGCCACCACCTCGGCCGCGTCACCCTGGGGGACACACATACACCCCCATGGCATTGGGGGGCACACACATGGCATTGGGGGAGGCACACAGAGCTGGGGAGGCCACCAAGGGGCCACGACCAGCAGTGGTGGTGGGGGTGAAGGGGCTGGTGGTCTCTATGGCCTCAATGGTCCCCACAGTGTCCCCAAAAACCTCCACAGTGTCCCTGACACCCCCAATGGCCCCAGTGTCCCCAAATGGTGGCAGGACCATGGTGGGGGTCTCTGTTGGTGCAGGACCTGATGACTCCATGTTCCCTGTGTCCTTTCAAGCCACCAATAGCTCTGACAACCTCAAATGTGGGCAAAGCCATAGTACCCTCCGTGTCCCCAACACCCTCAGCGTCCCCAGTGTTCCCAGCACCTGGAGATGGGCCACAGGGGTGGCCACGCTGGGGTAGGGCCTGGTAGCCTCCACATCCCCAAGACCCTCAACGTCCCCCACCCCACTGTCCCCCCATGTCCCCACCTGGTGGCGGGGCCGGGGGGGGCGGCCGTGCTGGCACATGAAGCGGTGCAGCCCCTGCCACCCCCAGTGCATCATCGAGGGTCTCTCGACCTTCCCGAAATCCGTCAACATCATCTCCGGCTCAGCCAGAGCATCCCGGAACCGCTTCTGGGACAGCGACAGGGACAAGGACAGGTGAGGGTCACTGCCCCCAGTGTAACCCAGTGACCCCCCAGTGCCTCCCACGGCCACTTTTGGGACAGCAATAGCTGAGCGTGCCAGTGCCCCCAGTACAACCCAGTGACCCCCCAGTGCCTCCTCACAGCCGCTCCTGGGCAGCGAGACAGGTACAGGTGAGCACCAGTGACCCCCACTGTAAACCCATGTCTAGCTAATTCCCTCATAAACTCTTTTGTCACTCCCCCACTATGTCCCACTGCCCTCCCCACAACCTTCCACCTCTCCCAGTGCTCCCCAATCTCCCCCAGTGCCCCACGATACAACCCTGCCCCCTTCCAGTGCTCCCAGTTCCCCCAAACTCCTGCCAATCCTCCCCATCTCTCCCACTGCCCCTCCCTGCCTTCCAGAGCCCTCCCAGTGCCCCCCAAAGCTCCCAGTGCCACTCACGAAGTGGATGTGTTTGGGCATCTTGACCTGGGTGACGATGCCCCCCCGCACGTAGTCCCCGAACCCGCTGGTGTCCCCGATGCTGAAGGTGTACGGCCCTGGGGGAGGGGTGTCACCAGGGCACCCCCGCTCCAGGGCACCCCAAAAAGGGACCTTGACATCCAGGAGACCCCCAAAAAGGGCACCAGGTGTGTCAGACACCCCCTAGAACAGCCCCAGATAACCAGGGTCGTCATCATAAAGCCCCAGGGCTCACCGAGGACGCGGATCTCGACGGGGCCGCAGCGGTTCAGCTCCTCCATCCCCTCCACCTCGGTGAAGGTGACAAAGTCGCCCGTCTCGAAGCCGTGACGCGCCTCGTCCAGACACGTCACCTCCCCGGGGCACCCCTGGGGGGACACAGTGGGTGCTGAGGGGACCCTGACACGCAGGAACCCCCCAGGGTACCCTTGGGAAGGGGGAGGACACACAGTGGATGCTCAGGTGACCCCGTACCTTGGTCACCATGGAGACCATGGCGCTGAGAGGCTGCTCCCCGTTGGGGTCTGTCACCACCATGTCGTCCCCAAAGTCACAGAACAGCTGCCTGCAAGGGGGGGGGGTCAGTGTGAGACCCCAAGAAGGAACCTCAGTGTTCAGGAATCCCCTGAAGAGCCCTCCCAGCCCCCCTTCCCCTGAAGAGGCCCCAGTCCCCAAGAACCCCCCGGCCCCCTCACCCGAAGAGCCCACGCGTGTCGGCCACCACCAGCTTGATGTCGTGGCTGTGGCAGAAGTCTCCGACCCAGAGCTGCTCCTCCAGGGGGGAGTTGGTCAGGACCACCACCTGTGGGGGAACAAGGGTCACCTGTGTCACCTGGAGCACCTACCTGGGGTGGGGGGATCATCTCCTGGACGTGGTTATCAGGGGGGTTTGGGGGTACAGGCACCCCCAGGTGGGTACAGGTGGCCCGGGGGGGGTACACCTGGGGGAAGGGGGGGAGCACACCTGTCTGGGGGGGCTACACCTGCCCCCTGCGGGGGGGCACACCTGGCTGGGGTACCTGGAAGGGCGCCAGCAGCTCCTGGGACAGCGGCTCCCGCGTGCTGGTCACGGCCACGTAGGAGTTGAGCTCCGCCAGGCGCGGCAGCGTCGCCTCCGCCCGGCTCTGCCCCACGTCCTCCTCCCGCAGGTAGAACTGGGGGGGTAAAGGGAAATCAGGGGGGGCCCAGCACCCCCAAACACCTCCACCTTCTCCTCCTTCAGGCAGAACTCGAGAGGAAAAAGGGGGATCAGGGGAGCCCCAGCAACCCACAACCCCCCCAACCTCCCCAAGCACCCAGGTACCCCCCCTCCCCAAATCCAGGGGGAGTTTAACAACCCAAATGGAGCAATTGTGGGGGATTTATTCTCCTTGAGGGGTGTTCAGGAACCCAGAGAGCAGCTAAAGCCCACGGAAAATATCCAAGGACCACAGGCGATATCCAAAACCCAAGTGAGATATCTACATTCCTGGAAGTACTTACGGCCCAAAGGAACCTGACCCCGTTCCAAAACTAACGTGGAGACTATTTACTCTCTCCCCCAAAACGAATTACCCCAGATGGGACTCAGCTAGGAGGAGGGTTGGGCCAGAACATGAGGTGGAGGAGTTACCTGCCCAGGGGGTGCTACCTGCTCTGGGGGGTGTTACCTGCCCAAAGAGTACCTGTACTTGGGGAGGTTACCTGCCCTGGGGGGTGTTACCTGCCCAGGTGCTGTTACCTGTACTGGGGGGTGTTACCTGCCCAGGGGACTCACCTGGGAGGCGAGGTCCGTCCAGGCCGCAGGGTGGGGGTCATGCAGGGTGACAGACTTGACGCCCCCCAGCACCAGGTTCTTGGCCACCTCCACGCCGAGCCCCCGCAGCCCCGACACCAGCACGTTGGAGGTCTGCATGCGCTTCATGGCCTCGTGGCCCAGCACGTACCTGGGACGGGGGACCCCAATCCTCACGGGCACCCCTGAATCCCCACAGTGCCCCCCAAATCCTCACGGGGCCCCCTCAACCCTCACGGGGCCCCCCCAGTCTTCACAGGACCCCCTGATCCTCACAGGGCCCCTCAACGCCACAGGAACAGCTGAAGGCACCTGGGATGGTCCCGAGTGTCCAGGGCCCCCCCAAACCTGTAGGGACACCCCGGCCCACACAATTCTCCCTCAATCCATGGGGACTAATCCCCAAGTCTATAAGGAACCCCAAACCTACAGGAACCACCTCCCAAGTCCATAAGGACCCCGTTCAAGCCTACAGGAAGTCCCCCCAATCCATGGGGATCCCAAAACCCGTTGGGAAGGACCCAGGCAGGTGGGAGCCCCCGAACCCCTCCAGGGATCCCCAAGGCCCCCTCACTCACAGCTGGCGGGAGTAGAGCCCCTCATCGATCTCGGCCTCGGCCCCGTTCTTCGCCATTCCCTGGGGACAGGAGGGACAGAGGCATCACCAGGGGGACACTCAGGGGACACCGGGGCTGTGTCGCCCCGGGATCAGGAGCAGGACCCCCCAGGGGTGACACCAGGGGTGAGAGATTGTATCACCACTGCTTGGTGACATCGCCCCTGATAAGGGACACGCGTCATCCCCAGGACACGTAAGGACACCCAGGTGACACCAAGTGACCACAGGCCACGTCCAGGAGACACCATGTAACCTGGAGCAGCTCCGAGCACCTCAGAGGTGACAGTGAGAGCAGAAAAAGTGCCAGTCTCCCCACAGGGTGACAGGGCCCCCCAGAAGGTGTCAGGGCCTCTGTGGGGTTGCACGGCCCCATCAGGTGACACTCACGTTGGTGGGGGTGACGCTGGGGGACACGGCGGGGGCGGGGGCACGGCTGGAGCCCGTCGGTGGCTCAGACCCGGAGATGCGGCGCTTCTTCGACAGCGGGGAGCTGGACATCTGGGGACGGGGACAAACAGGGTCAGCTGGGGT
>NW_020885157.1:55812-59197 GCF_003945725.1 Corapipo altera
GACAAACAGGGTCAGCTGGGGTCACAGGGACACTGGGGAGCTGGACAAATGGGGATGGGGACAAACAGGGATCGGAGTGACAAAGGGAGACAGGGACGGGGTTACAGGGACACTGTGGAGGTGGACATCAGGGGACAGGACACAAACAGGGTTAGCTGGGCAGAGGGACATCAGGGAGCTGGACATCTGGGGACAAGGGACAACCAGGGGTCAGCTAGGGTCACAGGGAAAGCAAGGGGACAGGAATCACATGAGGACAGGAGGAGGGATAGCAGGGAACTGGACATCTGGGGACAGGAGGCAGCCAGGGACAGGGGAACACTTGGAGGGACACTCTGGGGGCCAGAAGTGACTTTTTTGGGGATGTTGGGTGACACTGTCAGGGGTGGATGACACATGGAGGGGCAATGAGTGGGACAGGGGGCACACGGGATGACAGCAGGGACAAGGAGTGATGCTGGGAGACGTGGGGTGGCACCAGGTGACACTGGAAGTGGCATCAGGGATGGGGAGGGCGATGCAGAGTAACATCAGTTGACACCACAGGATGGACAGGGTGACACCAAGTGACACTAGAGATGGACAGGGTGACACTGGGTGACACCAGGTGACGCTGGGTCACGGGAGGTGGCACCAGGTGATACCACGGGATCAAAGGTGACGTTAAGTGACACTAAGGACGGACAGGGTGACAAGGAGTCATGGGCGGGGACACCAGGTGGGACGGCAGGTGACACCAAGTGACACCAGGGATGGATACGGTGACACTGCGTGACAAGAAGGGATGCGCGGGTGCAAGGGGGACTCTGGGTGACACTGAGGGATGGAGGAGGACATTGGGGAACAGGAACAGTGGCATTGAGGGACAAGGGGGGACACTAGGTCACACCGCCAGCACCCCCCGGACCCAGATACCGGGGGCTCCAAGAAACGAGGGTCCCGGGGCGGGTCCCGGTCCTGGGGTCCCATCACTGGGGGAGGTTCCATTGCAGGGGTTCCCCATTAACCGGGGCGTTCCCCATTGACCGCAGGGTCCCAGTTCCGGGGGTTCCATTGCGGGAGTTCCCCACCGCCGGGGGGCCTTTCCCAGCCCCGGGGGTCCCCGAGAGAGGGGTCCCAGTCCCGGGTCGGGTTCCCTGTCCCAGGGATCCCTGCGGGGGGGCGGTTTCACCTCGCAGACCCCCCCGTACCCCCCTCAGCGCCTCCTCTCAGGCCCGGCCCGGGGTCCCCCCGCCCGGTGTCGGTCCCGCGCGCCCCGAGAAGGCCCCCGCGCGCCTCCTCCGTCCTCGGCCGCCCCCCGGAGCCCCCCCTGTGCCCCGCGGGGGCCGCACCAATGTCGCTGTCCAGGCCCCGCCGCCGGGTCCCGCCCGCTCCGCTCGGCTCCTCCGCGACAAGATGGCGGCCGCGGCCGCTGCCACCCACCGCCCCCTCCCTGCGCGCTCCCGGCCACGCCCCGCGCACCGCCCCGTTGGCTGCCGCCGCCTGGTGCCGCGCGCCCATTGGCCGTCGCCTCCCGCCGCCGCCCGCCCCCCTCGCCCCTCGCCCTCGCCCGGCCCGTGGATTGGGCGGGCGCGCCCTCGCTGGCCACGCCCCTTCCCGCCGTAGGGCCCGGATGCGGAGGCCCCGCCCTTCCCGCATACGGATTTAGGGGGCGTGGCCTCGTGACACAGCGCGGCGCGCGCAGCCCCGACGGCGGCCCAGGAGGGACACGGGGAGCAGCGCGGCCGGGACGGGGGGCTATGGGAGGCACAGGGGGTGGGGGGACCCATGGGGGATCTACAGGGGCGACTTAGGAACCTAAAGGGGGGTTGTGGTGTGTAATGGAAGCTTACCAGGGCCTATAGGGGCCTACGGAGCGTATATGGCGAACTATAGATTAAAAAAACTGCAAAAGTTTATAGAGAATAGAGCAAATTACAGGGGACTATGGCGGGGTAAGGGGGCGTCCCTGAGATAATGCAGGAACATCCAGAGCGGTCCAGGGGTCTGAGAGGGTCTGCAGAGCCACATGGGGCTGTGGAGGGGCTGTAGGGGGGGGTCACATAGCGTCCTATGGGGGACCTGAGGGGTTCCAGGACCCTGGGGGAACCTCGGAGATCCGTAGGGCCTCATTGGGGAGTTACGGGGAGCTCTGTGGGGGCTGTAGGGTGAACGGCTCTAGGGGCCCGTGGGAGGGGCCACAGGGGCACATGGGAGAGGTCGGGGGCCCGGGAGGAGCCATAGCAGGAACACGTGATGTCGCACGTTGATGACGTAACGGCACCGTGAGAGCAGCCAGCAGACACACTCCCATCTTTGCGCCCCCCTCCCCTTTTCCCTCCCCCAAAATAAAAGACCGAGACATGACGAAACTCAGCGCTTTATTCACAAACCGACAGTGGGAACGCCCCGGCCCCCCAGGGGGGACCGCGGAGACTCGGGGTGGCCCACGTCACTCCGGGGGGGGCAGGGAGAGCCGCGCGGGGTCGTAGTAGTTGGAGGTGAGCAGGGGCAGCCCCAGCCGCTCCCGCTCCCGCACCTGGATCTCGGCCTCGCGCCGGGCCCACTCCATCAGCCTGGGGGGAGGGGACAGCCATGGGGGGCAGCCCCTGGCAGGGACCCCCACACCCCAGAGATCCACGTGTCTGGGGATCCCAAATCCACCCCCCCGCCGTGTCTAGCTCTCTCCCACAGAGCCCAGGTGTCCCTATAGATCCTTACAGCCCCCCATACCCTCCCACAGGGCTCTGTAGCCCCCCAAACCCTCCCATGACACCCCGTAGGTCCCCAGGGTATCATATAGCTTCCCATACGGCTCAGGGTTCCCCATGGGCTCCTATAGACCCCCCAAGGGCTGCCAGGGGCCCAACAGACCTGAAAACTCCAAGGGATTCACAAAGGACCGCCGTGGGCCCAAAGAGGCTTTCAGGGATCCCCAAATCCCCCCATAGGCTCCTATTGAATGCCTCTGGGCCCTACAGACCCCAATAGACAGCCCAAGACCCACTAAGAGCCCCCTACACCCACAGACCCCAATAGACACTCTAAGACCCCCCAGGAGCCCCATACACCCCACCACGGGCTCCTGTAGACCCCAATAGTGGATATGGAAGCCCCCCCCCCCTCCCTATAGGGCTCCCCCCCCCCCCGCCTGGGGCCACCCCTCTACCCCCTTCAGCCCAGGGGGGTTTCCCAGGGCCCCCTGACAGACCCGTAGTCGGGCAGGTAGTGCAGGAACACGGAGCCGAGAACGATGGCGAGAGAAACCCCGGTAAAGAACACCGCGTGCATGTTCAGCACGTCAACGTCGGGGTCGGCTGAGAACCCGTGATAGTCGGGGTTCTGCGGATGGGGGGATAAACGAGGGGCCTGTCCTTGAGCCCCTCCCAGAGACCCCCCCCCCCCC
>NW_020885157.1:59297-63811 GCF_003945725.1 Corapipo altera
AAGCCCCGCCCCCAATACCAGGCCCCGCCCCAAATAGAAACAAGCTCCGCCCACAACGCATGTCTATCAATGAGCCCCTCAAAGCCCCGCCCCCAGCGCGATTCCGCCTCATGCAAAGCCCCGCCCTCTGAAACCCCGCCCACTCGACGAAGCCACGCCCCTCCTCCCAGCCCACCCGCTGTCATGGAAACCCCGCCTGTTCCCAACCCCCACCCCCTGGACTCCCCCTCGTGGGGCCACGCCCCCATTCCCCACAGCCCCATCCTTCACGGTTTGCCCTTGGCTTGCCCCCGCCCACCTTCTTCTGCGCCGCCAGCATTGGCTCCTCCTCGTGCGGGTCAGCTCCGAGCGGCCGCGGCAGCGCCAGGGCCCCGGTCGGCCCCGCGGCGCGGCCCCGGGCCCCGCCGGGCAGCGCTCGCAGCGCCCGCAGCGCCCGCGCCAGCGCCGCCATCTTCGCCCCCGCTCCGCCCCGCCCCTTCCGCTCACGTCGCCTAATCGGGACGGCGCCCCCTCGCAGCGCCCCGCCCCCCGCGCCGTGGAGCCAATCACAGCCTTCCACTGTCTCACCGCCCTGCCCTTTCTGGGCAGACCCCGCCCCCCGGCGCGACGACTAATGGCGGAGCGAGAGGCGAAGATGGGCGGGCATCGCGACCAATAGAAAGGGCAGGGGGGGAGGGCGCGCGGGCCGGACCAGGCCGGGTGGGAGCGGCGCCGCCATTTTGGCGCTCGGGAGCGGCGGCGGCGGCGCCGTGCGGGCAGGTCCGAGCGGCTCGGTGGGGCGGGGCCGAACGGGAGGGGCGGGGAGGACCGGGAGGGGCGGGATTACCGGGAGGGGCAGGCATGACCGGAGAGGGGCAGGAATGACCGGCAGGGCCGGGATTACCGGGAGGGGCGGGGCTGACCGGGAGGGGCGTGTCTTATCGGGTGGGGTGGGGTTAACCGGCAAGGCCGGGAATACCGGGAGGGGTGGGGCGGACCGGGTCCCCCCGCGCTGATGGGGAGGGGGTGGGACCCAGGGCTGAGCGCGCGTTGTATGCTAATGACGGGGCGGGGCATCACGGGGGCTCCTTCCCCAGCTGTTCTGCTGTGCAGCTCTCAGTGACTCCCAGTTCATCCCATTTCCCTCGCAGTCGGCCCCTGGACGCTTCCCAGTTTGTCACAGAACCGTCTCTTCTCAGTCCGTCCCAGTACGTCACCGGTTCATTCAGATCCTTTCCAGTCAAACCCAGGCTCTTCCAGTGACCACCCCCAGTGGTCCCAGCTTTCCGTTCCCAGTCCCTTCCAGTCTGACCACTTGCCACCCCCACAGGTGTCGGTGCCATGGAGTACGAGCGGAGGTAGGGGGGCCCCAGGGGACTCCAAAACCGAGGCCCTGGGGGGGATCATTTGGGGAGCTCTCAGGGGATACTTGCGGACTCTCCACGGAGGAAAATGTGATATTTTGGAGACCTCGTAGAAGGCAAAGTGACACTGGGGACTTTGCGTGGGAGGAGACATTTGGGGACCCCACAGGGGACACATATGGGGACATTTGGCCACCTATGGGGGGTATTTGGTGACTTCCAATGGGGGGTGATTTCACTGAGCACCGCCAAGGGGGCATTTGGGTTCCTGAGGGGGAGATGTGGGGACAATCATTGGAGACCTTCGAGGCTGGAGAGGACCTTGGTACCCCCTGACCCCGCTCCTCTCCGCAGGGGTGGCCGTGGGGACCGGACAGGGCGTTACGGGGGGGCCCCGCCCCCCCCCCCGAGGATGGATCCCGCACCCAGAGGGACCACGACTATCGTGACATGGATTATCGGGGCTATGGGGGACCCCCGGAGGGGCCCCCTGCCCCCGGGACCCCCCCGCAGGTGAGTGTCAAACCCTGAGGGGGGTGTTGGGTCACTCTGCGGTGGGTGCTGGGACCCCCCCGACACCTCCCTCTCCCACAGGCGTCCTACGAGGCTGCGGAGCCCCCTCGGAAGCGAGACACCCCCCGGGACCCCCCCGTGGCTCCAGCGCTGCCCTTCGGCGCCGACAGTGACTACCGGGACCAGGATTACCGGGAGGGCCCCGAGGAGGAGCCGCGTGCCAGCACCATCGTCATGCTCAGGATGCTGCCCCAGGCGGCCACCGAGAACGACGTGAGGCCCCAGCCCCCACCACGGCCCCGCCCCCACAGCAGCCTCACCCACAGCCCGGGATGGCCCTGCCCCCCCCAGCATGGGCCCACCCCACACATGGATGGCCCCACCCTCTGCCATAGATGATTCTGCCCCATATATGGGATGGACCCACCCTCTGCCAGGGATGGTCCCACCCCAACCCGTTGATCCTCACTCCATTCAGAGTGGCCCTGCCTCATGTATGAGGTTTCTCACTGGCCCCGCCCCCTCTCCACTGAGCCCCACCCCAGTCCAACCTGGGCCCGCCCTCTGAGCCCTGCCCCTGTGAGGACAGTGACCCTTCAAATCCCCCCAGGGCTCTGTGCCACCGGCTCTTGAGTGTCCATGGAGGGCCCTGGGAAGGGTTGGCCATGCCCCTCCTCTTGGCCCCGCCCCAAATTCAGCTCTCCCCAGGAAGCCACACCCCCTGTCCCTTAGGCCACACCCCCGCGGAACTGACAGTTCATGGTGGGGACATCTGGGAACCCCCTGGAGCCGCATTGGGGTCTCTTGGGTGGGACCTGAGCAAGTTTTGGGGTGTTTGTAGCCCCCCTGTGTTCCTCCTGATGTGGTTCTGTCCGTGTGTCCCCCCGTGTCCCCCCGTGTCCCCCCAGATCCGTGCACAGCTCCAGGCCCAGGGGGTGCAGCCTCGCGAGGTGCGGCTGATGCGCAACAAGTCCTCAGGTGAGTCTCACCTGGGCTCGTTCTGCACATCTGGGCCCTTCTCTGCACATCTGGGCCCTTCTTTGCACATCTGGGCCCTTCTCTGCACATCTGGGCCCTGCTCTGGGGGAGGGGTGGGCACCTGGATCCCGTTGGGGTGCGGGTGGGGGGCACCCAGACACTTGGATCCCTTGGAGGGGGTTGAGTTCGTGCCCTGCCCATGCTGAGGGGCACCCAGGGATGCTGGTCGTATCCCCAGAGGCACCCAGGGATGCTTGTCCCATTTTTAGGAGCGCCCAGGAGTTCTGATCCTGTTCCCCAGATGTGCTTGTGTTAGGTTTAGGGGGCACCCGGGGTGCCAGGCTTGTTTCTAGGGACACCCAGGGGTGTGGCACCAGGCTCAGGGGGTATCAGAGCTGCTGATCCTGTCCCCAGGGGCACCCAGGGGTGCCTGTCCCCTCTCTAGGAGCACCCAGGGGTGCTGGTCCTGTTTCCCAGGGGCACCCAGGGGTGCTTTTGCCAGCCTTAGGGGGCACCCAGGGGTGCCAGTCCCATCCTCAGGGGCACCCAGAGGTGCCTGTCCCTTTCAAGGAGCACCCAGGGGTGCTGTACCATACTTAGGGGGCACCCAGGGGTGCCCATCCTTTCCCAGGTGGCACCCAGGGGTGCCAGTCCTGTTCCCCAGGGGCACCCAGGGGTGCCAGTCTCATTTCTAGGAGCACCCAGGGGTGCTGATCTGGACTTGGGGGACACCCAGGGGTGCCCATCAGGTCCCCAGGGGCACCCAGGGGTGCTAAATCTTATCCCTAGGGAGCACCCAGGGGTGCTGTGCTGGAATTGGGGGCACCCAGGGGTGCCCATCTTGTCTCTAGGAGCACCCAGGGGTGCTGGTCCTGTTCCCCAGGGGCACTCAGGGGTGCCAGTCCCTTCTTCAGGAGCACCCAGGGGTGCTGGTCCCACGTCTAGGGGCACCCAGGGGTGCTGCACCAGATTTGAGGGCCACCCAGGGGTGCCCATCACTTCCCCAGGGGCACCCAGGGGTGCCATCTCCACACCCAAGGGGCACCCAGGGGTGCTGGAGCCCTTCCAGGAGCACCCAGGGGTGCTGTGCTACACAGAGGGGGCACCCAGGGGTGCCAAACCCAAAGCTGGGGGCACCCAGGGGTGCCAGACCCTTCCCCAGGGGCGCTCAGGGATGCTGAGCCCTTCCCAGGGGGCACCCAGGGGTGCCCAGACTCTTGAGGGGGCTCAGAGGGGTCTGTAGGAGCTCCCAGGTTTCCTTGGGGGTCCCAGAGGGGTCCCACGATCACCCAAACCCAACCCAGGGGATTCCAGGGGTGCCCATCCCCACCCTGTGGGGTCCTGGGAGCACCCAGGGGGGCCCTTCCCCACCCAGGGGGTCCCTGGGTGCCCCCCCAACCCCCCGCCCGTTCCAGGTCAGAGCCGCGGCTTCGCCTTCGTCGAGTTCCACCACGTGCAGGAGGCGGCGAGATGGATGGAGGCCAACCAGGTGGGGGAGGGGCGGCCGGGGGGAGGGGCTTGAGGGGCGTGCCTGGGCCTTGTGGGGGGGTACTGGTGTTACTGGTCTGTGCTGGTGTCCCGGGTGTCAGGGGCCGTATTTGCTTCCTTGTGACCCTGTGAGCATCGTGTGACGCCCTGGGGTGTCTCTGTGTGGGCTCTGAGCCCCTGGGTGACACCCTG
>NW_020885157.1:63821-76962 GCF_003945725.1 Corapipo altera
CCCTGGGGTGTCTCTGTGTGGGCTCTGAGCCCCTGGGTGACACCCTGGGGTGTCTCTGTGTGGGCTCTGAGCCCCTGGGTGACACCCTGGGGTGCCCCTGTGTGGGATCTGACGTCCTTGGCTGAGGACTGAGCCCCTCGTGCGAGACCCTGGCGTGCCCCTGAGTGCTTTGTGTGACAGACTCCGGTGGGTCTGTGTGGGAACTGATGTCTGGGTGGCACCCTGGGGTGTCCCTGTGTGCGGACTGAGCCCTTTTTGTGAGGGCCGAGCTCCTCGGGTGCCCCCCGCACCCTGCAGTGCAGGACAATGGTTGTGAGACCCTCGTGCAAATGCTGAGCTCCTTGTGCCCCCCGTGTGAGCCTCGGGGCAGCTTTGTGCCAGCCCTGGGGCAGCTTTGTGCCAGCCCTGGGGCAGCTCTGGGTGAGTCTTGGGGTGCTCTGGGGGGTTGTGGTGTGAGGGCAGCTGTGAGCCCTGGGCGGGCGTTTGTGCTGGTGGTGCCAGCCCTGGTGCTCCCCGAGCTTATCTTGGGCCAGCCCTGGTGTGTTCTGGTGGTGCCTGGTGTGTCCCTCTGTGCTGGCTCCTGGGTGGGGCCCTGGTGCCAGCCCTGGGGCGAGAGCCGTGCCTGCTGGTGCCAGCCCTGGTGTGGAACCTCATGCCCTTTGTGTGTGGGCTGTTCTGAGGGACAGTGGGAGGCCTCGTGCCCTTGTGGTGGGAGCCCTGATTCCGCTGTGTGGGCTCTGGTGCAGCCTTGTGCTGGTGCTGGTGCAGATCCTTGTGCCCTCTGGGGCAAATCCTGGGGCAGATCTCTGTGTGAGGCCTCGGGCAAGGCTGGGGGCCCTGGGGAGAATCCCAGTGGAGCCCTGGTACCCCCTCGTGCCCCCCGGTGCTCCCGGTGTGAGGGCTGTGTGACCTGGTGCCAACACTGAGCCCTGGTGCTCCCTGATTCAAGTCTTGGTGCCCCCCTGTGCTGGTTTACAGGTAAACTGGCAGGAGAAATGAACCCAACTCAAAAGAGAGTGTAAGTCAGAGTTACAGTTTAATAACAATAGTGCAATAAATACAATTATATGGACAAATAATTGGTTTTAATCCACAAAACCCAGAAGTGTAACCCAGCAGCCTGGGGCACGAACAGAGTGGTGTTTGTTGGCCCCTGTGCTGAGCCCCACGTGGTCCCCCTGAGTGGAGAGTAAAAGGGGAGGGAAAACCTGTTGGTGAGAGTGCTGGTCACAGTCTGGTCGAGGTTCTGGTCCTCCTCTGGATGCGACAAGTGGGGCCCAGAAGTGCCAAGACCCCAAGATTCTACACCCTCAGGTTGGAGTGGGAATGCCCAGCACCTCCCCCAGGGTGGGGAGTTCCACAGTGGGTGACTGTGAGCTGTGAGATACTTTTGGGATCCTTGGTGGCCCATTAGCAGAGGTGACCCCTCAGGCTGGGTGTGGAGGTGCTAATGACTCCCTAGAGGGGAGTTATCCCACCCGAGTCATTGGTGTGAGGAGAGGAACATCCTCCTGTCTCTCAGGCTTCCTGACACCCAGCTTATGGCCTGAGGGATCAGGTGTGCTGTGGGCAGCTGCTGCAGATGTTTTGTTGTTACCAGTTCCTAGGAAATGACATGGAGAGTGTAGAATCCATTGTTTGGGTTACAGCCACCCAGTGATGAACTGCTCCCGGCTGCTCTAACTAGGACACCCCCACCATGTGCTCTGATGCCCCCCAGAAGAAGTCCTGGTGCCCCCTCTGGTGTCCCCCAATACAAGTCCTGGTGCCCCCCTTGTTTGAGCCGTGGTGCCTGCCCCGTGTGTCCCCCCCAGGCCAGGCTGACCCTCCTGGGTCACCGTGTGTCCCTGTGCCCCCCCGACCCACTCTGTGCTCCCTCTGACTGACCTGTGCCACCCCTGACCTCCCCTGTACCCCCCTGCCCCCACTGTGCCCCCCAGGCCGGGCTGACCCTCCTGGGGCACCGCGTGTCCCTGCACTACAGTGACCCCAAACCCAAGATCAACGAGGACTGGCTCTGTGCCAAGGTGAGAGAACCGGGGGGGCATCAGGGTGGGGGGTGTCCTGAAGGGGGAATTTTGGGGGTCCTGGGGGTTCTTGAGGGGATTTCTGGGGGTCCTGGGAGGAATGGGGGGCTTGGGGGGTTCTTGGGAGGGTGCAAAGGGGTTGGTGGGGGCTGTGCAGGGTTTTGAAGGGGTTTGGAGGGTCTGGGGGGAAGACTGGGGGGTCCTGGGAAATCTTGGGGGGTGTCTGAGGGGGTCCAGGGGGGTTTCAGAGTGGGATTGTTTTGGGGTGCTGCAGCTGGGAGGTCTCTGGGCAGGTTTGGGGGTCCGGGGGGCTCTGAGTGTGACGGATTTGTGGGGTCTCAGTGTGGGGTGCAGAACTTCAAGCGACGTGAGAAATGCTTCAAGTGTGGAGTCCCCAAAGCTGGTGAGTGACCCCAAACCCTTGGGATTCACCCCAGAACCCTGTGGGCCCCCTTTCACTCCCCTGCACTGCCCCAAAAGTGGCTGTTCTCACCCCAAAACTATTGGGGTTCTCCCCAACACCCAGGAGGTCCCCAAAATTCTAAACTTGCTCCCAGATTTGCTCTCAAACTACCCTGGGGGGTCCCCAAAACTGTCCCCAAAGATGTCGCAGGGAAAGGGGAGGAGTTTGGGGGTGAACTGAGCAATTTGGGGGCTCAGGTAATGAACTGGGGGGGGGGATTGGAATTGGAGGGCGGGGGGTGGTTTGGGTTTCACAGCCTCGGTTGGGGGTTTGCCCACAGAATTTGGGGGTGACCATCCAATGTTGGGGTCCAACCCCCAGCTGGTGGTTCACCCCCCATTTTGGGGCTCAGTGGCTGACGGGGGTCTGGGGGGCTGTTTTGGGGTGCAGAGGCAGAGCAGCGGGGCCCGGGGGGGCCACGGCCGGAGCTGGTGCCGGGAGGGGGGGGGCTGCTGCCCCTCCCCCAGGCCTACGGCCCCACACTGGGGGGGGCCCCCTGGGGGGTCCCAGGGGGGCACCGAGCCCGGAGCCGATAACGCCAATGACAGTGAGTTGGGGGGACCCTTGGGGGGGTTAAGGGCATTTTTGTGATGGTCTTTGGGGTTCTGAGACGATCTGGGGACATCTCCAGGAGTCTTGATGTGATTATGGGGGTCCTGAGGGGTGTACGGGGCTTTTGGGGGGTTCTGGAAGAGGTGAGGTGGGACTTGGGGGGTCTGGGGGGAGTCTAGGGAGGGCTGAAGGGGGTCCTGGAGGTTTTCTGAGGTACTTGATAGGTCTTGGGATGGATTAGTGGCGTCTGGAGGGACACAGGGGGGGTCTTGAAGGATCCTGGGGTGGTTTATGGGGTTCGAAGGGGCCTTTCGGGTCTGTGGGCAAGTCCAGGGGGAATTTGGGGGTACTGGGGGCCTTGAGGGGGGATTGAAGGATCTGGAACTGGAGGGGGGTGGTCCAGAAGAGCCTAAATACAGATTTAGGAGGGTCTTGAGAGTGTTATTAGAACCTTAAGGGATGCCTGCACACCTGGGTCCCCCCCAAACCTGGCTCCCCCTGACACTGTGTGTGTGTCCCCCCCTGCCCTGCCCCCCTCAGCCATCATCCTGCGGAACCTGCACCCCCAGAGCAGCCTGGAGTCCATCCTGGCTGCCCTCGCCCCCTTCGCTGCCCTCTCGGCCGCCAACGTGAGGGTCATCAAGGACCGGCAGACGCAGCTCAACCGCGGCTTCGCCTTCGTGCAGCTCAGCACCATCGTGGTGGGGGCCTGGGGGGGCCTGGGGGGCTGGTCACCACTGGAGGGGGCTGGAGGGGGTTTGGGGGCCTGACCACCATCATCAGGGGGCTGGGGGACCCTGGAGGGCCGGTCACTGTCGGGGTGGGGGCTGAGGGAGCCGGGTGTTCCCAGACACCCAAACCCTTCCAGACACCCGGGCCTTGTCCCTGGGGTGTCCCACACGGGGCTGTCTCCAGAGTGCTTTGCGTGGGGTGGGTGGGACACCAGGGCCTGTTTGGGGTCTCCACCCCACCACTGTGACCGTGGGGACCCCAAAAACCCCCCCAGGAGGCGGCGCAGCTGCTGCAGATGCTGCAGGCCCTGCACCCCCCGCTGCACATCGACGGCAAGAGCATCAACGTGGAGTTTGCCAAGGGCTCCAAGCGGTGAGAGCCACGCCCAGCCACGCCCCAGCGTGGGCCACGCCCCTGGCTCATCCCCACACTCCCAGCCACTGCTGGCTGTGCCTTGGCAGAAGCCACACCCCCCAGCCTGGCCACACCCCCATGGCCACACCCCCAACCAGACCATGACTGGCACAGGCCACACCCCTGGGCAGGCCACACCCCAGTGCCAGGCCATGCCCTAAAGGCCTTGGCCCCCATAACCCCAAACCCCACCCATTCTAGGCCGCACCCACAGGCCCAGCTTTGGGACACCCTGTGACTGCCCCAAGCTCTCCCTGCAGGTGCCCCAAGCCCTGCCCCATAACCAACCCTGCCCCATAACCAGCCCTGCCCCATTGCACTATTCACGCATAAGCCCCGCCCACCACAGTGAAGCCACACCCCCTCTGCTGGGTGGGAACTCCCACCCTGATGTCCCACCCACTTCCTTTAAGCCACGCCCACACAGTCCTTGCCCCCTCCCCTGACTGTCGGCTCCACCCCCAGGGAGGTGCAGGGGGCGGGGCCAGGGGAGGGGCCGCCCCGCGCCAGCGCCGCCTCCGTCGCCTCCACGGCCATCGCTGCCGCCCAATGGGCGCTGTCACAGGTGGGCGGGGCCGGGGCGGGGAGGGGAGTGGTGCAGTGGGAGGGGCTGGAGTGGGTGGAGCTCACTGGGGGGCGGGGTCTGGTGGGTGAATGGGGTGGGGGTTGGTGATGTGTGGGCGGGGTTTGCAGTATAGGAGGCGTGTCCTGATGTGGCCCCGCCCCCGCAGGCAGCCCCGGGAGGTGACTCTGCGTGGTCAGGGGGGGAGGAGCCGAACACCGACTTCAGTGGCTTCTACCAATCGGAGGAGCCCTTTGCTGGCCCCGCCCCCACTATCTATGGCTCCGCCTACCTGAAGGGCAGCTCGGCCCCGCCCCCCGGTCCCGCCCTGACGGGCCCCGCCCCCAGCAAGGCCGATGGCCCCGCCCCAGGTGAGTGTGGCCCCCCCGCTGTGTTCCCAGGTGTGGCCCCGCCCCCAGGTGTGGCCCCGCCCTCCCAGGTGTGGTGGCACCTGCCGAGCGTTTGGCGCCCCCTGCAGGTCCGGAGGAGCCGGCGCAGGATCCCGCGGGGGGAGGGGGCGGCCCCTTCTCCCGCCCCCCCCCCGGCGGCCCCCCCTACCCCTCCCCCGCTGCCGAGACCCCCACGGCGACACCCCCGGGAGCCCCTGGACAGGTGGGTCCCCAAAATCGGGGAGGGGTCCCCAAAAGTGAGGGGGGAGGGAGAGCACCCCAAAAGTCGTGGAGGATTGGGGGGTGTCCTTAAGAGGGGGGGTGGGAGAGGAGGGGAGGCCCAACAGATGGAGGAGGGGTTGAGTTTGGACGGAACCCCAAAAATTGAGGAAATTGGGGGTGGGCTGCAAGTGGTGACGGGAAAGGGAGAGCTTAAAATGGGGAGGGGGGGATGGAAATGGGGTGGGGGGACCCCAGAAAAGGGCAGACTCAGGGGGACTTGGGGGTTCAGGGGGGATTTTGGGGTGGGGAGTAATTTTGGGGTCCTTCATCTCCCTCAGGTCTACTCGGGGCCCCTCAAGGCTGAGACCCCGAATGCAGCCCCTGCTGGGCCCCCCCCCGGCCGCCCCCCCCAGCACTGAACCCTATGGCCAGTACCGTGAGTGGGACTAGGGGGGCTGGGGGGCTTTGGGGGGGCTTTAATGGAGGCCTGGGGAGAGCTTGGGGGGGGCTTGAAAGGACTGTTGGGGGCCTGAGGCCTGGGGAAGGGTCCTGGGAGGGGTGTGGGGGTGTCCTGGGGTGGTCTGGGGGGATGTTGAGGGGGTCCTTCGTGGTTTGGGGTGGTCCTGAGGTGGTTTTAGGGAGTCCTGAGGGGGACTTCTGTAGTGCTGAGGGGAGTTTTGGGGGGTCCCAAGATCTTGGGGGCTGTCCCAGGGTTTTGGGGGTCCCCCCTGACCCCCCGTGCCCCCCCAGCCGTGCCCGACGTCTCCACCTACCAGTACGACGAGACCTCAGGGTACTACTACGACCCCCTGACCGGCCTCTACTATGACCCCCACTCCCAGGTGGGACTTCTGGGGGGGCACGGGGAGGAACTAGGGGGTTGGGGGGTCCTCCCCACTTGTCAAGCACAGTTTTGGGCAAAAAAAGTGCAATTTGAGGCTGAAAATAGTGTTTTACGGCTGGAAGGTGTTTGGAGGAAAATTCTCATATTTAAGGACTTTTTACAGGTTTGTTTGAGGCCAGTGGGAGGTTTTTTGGGTGAGGGGGAAAGTTTTGGGATACAGGAGACACCTTTAAACTCTTCCAGCCAAATCTTGGGCCCAAACAGCGTGAATTTGGGCCTGAAATGTCATTTTAAGGCTGGAAGGTGTTTTGAGGTGAAAAAGGGGGAGTTGGGGAGCATTTAGGGTCCTGTTTTGGGGTCCTGGGGGCAATTTTGGAGTGCAGTGGATGATTTTTGGGGTGCTGGGGGTGCTACTGGGGCTCCAGAGGGCCCATCTTGGGGTGCAGGGAGATGGTTTTGGGGCCCTGGGGGGGATGGTGGGGGTCCAGAGGGCCCGTCTTGGGGTGCAGGGATCCCCCCTGACCCCTCTGCCACCCCCCAGTATTACTACGACGCGGGGGCGGGGCAGTACCTGTACTGGGACGGGGACCGACGCACCTACGTGGCCGCGCCCCCCGCCGAGCCCACCCCCGGCCCCCCCGGCCCCCCGGGGCCCCCCAAAGAGCCCAAGGACAAGAAGGAGAAGCACAAGACCAAGACAGCCCAGCAGGTTTGTGGGGAACTGAAGAACAGAGGGTCTGGGGGGGGCTCAGGAGCCCTCCCGGGTTCTCAGAAGTGAGGGGAGAGACCCCAAGAGCAGTTGTGGTCATCAGAGACTTCCTCTGTACCATCTGGGGGGGGGCCAGTATGGTCTGTGAGTCGCCACAGATCCCAGGGATGTCCAAGAACCCCCATGGACCCTCCCCCACCCCAACAGCATCGTGGGCATCCTCAATATCCCCCGTGGGTCCCCCAACAGCCCCCCAGTCCCTGCTGTGTCTCTCCCCATCACCCCCAGCTGCCCACAGGCCCCCAGTACCCCCTGACCCCCCCACATCCTTCCCCCTCAGGGGGTTGGGGGTCTCTGAGCCCCTCGGGGTGCCCCCCAGCCCAGCAGCCCCCCGGCCCCCCCCAGATCGCCAAGGACATGGAGCGCTGGGCGCGGAGCCTCAACAAGCAGCGGGAGAGCGGGCGCAGCGCGGGGCCCCCCCCGGCCCCCCCGCGAGGACGAGCGCAGGGAGGCGGCGGCGGCCGACGCCGGATACGCCATCCTGGAGAAAAAGGTGGGGCTGGAGGGGACAGGAGGGACGGGGGGAGTGTCTGAGGGGGCTTTGGGTGGGCGCGGGGGGGCCGGGAGGGTTGGGGGGCTGAGGGGCTGGTTGGGGGGCTGTGGGGGTTGTTTGAGGGGGTTTGGGGGAGGGCTGGGGGGTCAGGGAGGGCTGGGGGGGCTGTGTGGGGGGCTGGGGGTGGCATGGGGCCGTATGAGAGGGACTGTAGGAGGGGCTGTGGGTGTTACATGGTGGGTGCCGGGAGGCACTGGGGGGTCTGGGGGTCCAGGGAGGTGGCGGTGGGTGCTGGGTGGTGCCATGAGGGTCTGGGGTTGCTGCTGGAGGGGAGGTGCTGGCTGTGGGGGTGATGTGGGGGACCCCTGGGGGCACCGTGGGGCTGCACGAGCCCCCCAACCCCCTTGACCCCCCCCCACCTCCCCAGGGGGCTCTGGCTGAGCGGCAGCACCTGCCCCTGGAGCTGCCCCGGCTGGCGAGCGACGAGCGGCTGGTGAGACCCCCAACCCTGAACCCCTCAATCCTCTGACATCCTCCTGACCTCCCTGACACCCCCTGGACCCTCCAACATCCCACAGAGCCCTCTGACACCCACCAGACATCCCCTGGACCCCAGACACCTCTCTTGACATCCCCCCTAAACCTCAACACCCCCTGAAAAACTCCCTGGGCTCTGGGATCTTCTACAAACCTCCTCCCCAAACACTTGGGATCCCCTTGGATCCCTAAACCCACCCCCATCCCAGACACTCCAGACACCCCCAGACACCTTAGACCCCCCCCGGATGCTGAGGACCCCCCTCGTTCCCTTTATCCCCCCACCTGGTCCCCAGCTCCCCACACCCCTTTCTCTCCCCCAAAGCCCCCCAGCCCCTCTGACCCCTGTTCCCCCCCCAGAGCCCCCCCCGTGGGCTGGTGGCCGCGTACAGCGGCGAGAGCGAGAGCGAGGAGGAGGGGGAGCGGGGGGGGGGCCCGGGACCCCCCGAGGAGCCGCTGACAGACTGGGCCAAACTGGCGTGTCTGCTGTGCCGGAGGCAGTTCCCCAGCAGGGAGGCCCTGCTGAGGCACCAGCAGCTCTCGGGGCTGCACAAGGTACCCCTAAATCACCCCAAATCCGGAGGGCCATCCCGGGATAAGGGGGACACCCCCCAGAGATCAGGGACCCCCCCCAGGGGCTGGCAGGGTCATACTGGAGGGTGTCAGGGCCACACAGGGGGTGTCAGGGCTGCACCAGCAGCTGTCGGGGCTGCACACAAGGTACCCCAAACACCTCAAATTGGGGGGGCACCCTGGGGTAATGGGGATGCTCCCAGAGATCAGGGGCCCCCAAGGGGCAGGGTCACACTGAGAGTGTTGGACCCTGCTGAGGCACCAGCAGCTCTCAGGGCTGCACAGGGTACCCCCAAATCACCCCAAATCCGGGGGTGCACCCTGGGATAAGGGGGACACCCCCGAGAGATCAGGAACCCTCCCATGGCCTCGTAGGGTGACACTGGGGGGTGTCAGGTTTGCACCAGCAGCTCTTAGGGCTGCACAAGGTACCCCCAAACACCCTCAAATCCGGGGGGGCACCCTGGGGTGATGGGGACCCCGTGGGAGAGCAAGGAGCTTCCCCTGGGCTGGTGGGACCCCGGTGAGAGGTGTCACAGCTCTCTAAGGGGGGTTGGGGGAGCCCCTTGTGTTTTAGGGACCCCCCCGGGATGTTGGGGGGATATCAGGGGCTCTTGCAAGGTTTGGGGGACCCCTCCTGAGATCTTGGGGAGCCCCAGTAACGGGGTGTCCCCCCTCCCCTTCCCCAGCAAAACCTGGAGCTGCAGCGCCGGAGCCACCTGCCCCCCTCTGAGGGGCCAGAGCGGGGGGACATGGAGGTGTCACATGGGGGGCACGGGGGGGGTGAGGGGCAGGGGGGCACCTGGAGGGGCGGGGACACCCGGGGAGGGGGAACTGAGGAGCATTCCTGGGAAAGGGGGGATCCCAGTGTGGTGTGGGGGGAACTTGGGTGGGCACCCAGGGGATCAGGGGGACATGGGGGGCAACTGGGGGGGGCCCAGAGCACCCAGGGGTGTTGGGGGGCACCAGTGGGGTGGGGGGGGGCACGAGGAGGCAGGGGGAGGGCTAGGGCCATCCATGGGTGCTTTGTGACCCCTCAGTGGGGTGGGGGACACTGATGGGGCTGGGGGGGCCCAGGGGGTTGGGGGCCCCCCACGAGTGCTGTGTGACCCTCAATGGGCTGAGGGGCACCCATGGGGCTGAGGGGTCCCTGGGGGCTGGAGGGCACTCCTGGGGGGCTGGGGGCTGGGGGCACCCATGGGTGCTGCCCCCCCAGATGAAGTACCGGGACCGTGCTGCCGAGCGCCGGGAGAAGCAGGGGGGCCCCGACCCCCCCGAGCCCAAGCGGCGCAAATTCGGGGGACCCCCCCCGACCCCTGGGTGAGCACCTGACACACCCCCAGGGCACCCCAGGACTCAGAGGGGAAGGGGGCTGAACATGGAGGGCTTGGGGACCCCTAAAGTGTGGGGGGAGCCAACAGCTGAAGGTGGGGTGAATGACCCCTCCTGAAATGGAGGTGGGAGGACCCCAAAGGGGGGTGGGGACCCAAAAATGGGTGTTACTGGATGGCAGACCCCAAACTGAGAACTGAGCACCCTGAAGTGGGTGGTGGGCCCCGCAGACTGGGTGCTGTAAGGTGAGGAACCCCAAAAATGGGTAGTGGAGACCCCAAAAGGGGGTACTGTGGTGCGTGGGGGGATCCCAAAATGAGAGTGGTGGACCCTGAAAGTGGGTGCTGTGGGGGTGGGACCCCTAAAACTGGGTGTGGAGACCCCAGTGCTGGTGCTGGGACCCCCGGTGGGATTGGGGTCCCTGGGGCAGTGCGTGATTCCCAGTGACTCCCCCCCATGGTGCCCCCCAGGGATGCAGAGGGGCCCCCCCGTGAGCCCCCCCTGGGCTGTCGGATGCTGCAGGCGATGGGCTGGAAGGAGGGGAGTGGGCTGGGCCGGAGGAGGCCGGAGGTGACATGGGGGGACAAGGGGGTCAAGAGGGGGCAGGGGGACGTGGGAGGGATGGGATGGGGGCAGACATGAGTGGGATGTAGGGGAGGTATGAGGGGGCACAGGGAATAGGCTGGGCTGGAGGAGGGTGGAGGTGACACCAGGGGACAGAGGGAGACAAGGGGGACGTGGGAGGACATGAGGGGGACATGGGGTGATGGGATGGGGGGGTATGAGCGGGACGAGGGGACAACACGGGGACGTGAGAGTTGGCAGGGAACAGGCTGGAATGGCAGGGGCTGGAGATGACACAGGATGGGGGGGATATGGGGACACTGGGGAGGACAAAGGGACTTGGGGGGGGCAGCGGGACATGGGGACAAGAGAAAAGGGTGGGACAGGGGGACATGGGGAGACACAGAGAACAGGCCGGGGTGGCAGCTGGAGGTGACACGGGACAATAGGGGAGACACGGGGGGACACTGGGAACACGGGGAGGGGCGGGGGGTTAATGTTGTGGGGGTGGCACCGCGTGACCTGTGTGACCCCACTGTCCCCACAGGCCCCCACCCGGTCCCGCCCCGGGGGGGTGACACGGTTCAGCGAAGGCCCCTGAGCCCCCTGGACACACCCACTGTGAGGACACGCCCTTCCCTGGACACGCCCTTCCCCGGATGTGCCCACCTGGGTCATGCCCTCCCAGGGGCCACAGTGTCTGGGTTCCCCCCAAAGGGGGGTTCCCCGACCCCCTCCAGCGTCACCCTGGGTGGGGGCACCTCGAGTGGCCCCTCCCCCCAGTGTGGCCCCACCCCTTCCCCCTTTTGGTTTTGGTGGTGGATTTTTTTCTAATAAATGAGTGAAAAAAAGCGGAATTTGGGGCTGGAATGGGGGGAAGGAAGAGGCTGCTGGGTCCTTCCTGTGGGTGGGACCCCAGAGTTCCCTCTCCTCTCTCTCCCCACCGTCCCCCACTTCCCCCCATGGCGCCCATGGGCCTGATCCTGCTGCTGCTCTGCGCTGCCCTGGGGCCCAGCGGTACTGGGGGGACTGGGAGGGACTGGGGTCCTGGCCTGGGAGGGGACTGGAGGGGACTGGGGGGACTGGAGGGGACCAGGGTAACTGGGGGGGACTGGGAGGGCACTGGGAGGAGACTGGGAGGACTGGGATGGAGTAGGGGCACTTGGGGTACTGGAGTGGACTAGGAGGGCACTGGGGTTGGGACTGGGAGGGCACTGGGAGTGCTGGAGGAGACTGAGGGGATTCTGGAAGCACTGGGGGCCTGGCAGAGGGAGGGGGAAGTGGAGGGTTAAAGGGGGCTGAGGGGCACTGGGAGGGGCTGGGGGTGGCTGGGGGGGGGATGCTGGGAGCGATGCTGGGCAGTACTGGGAACACTGGGGAGCGTTTCCTCCAGTGACCCTTTGTGACCCCTCATGGTCCTGCCCCCAGCGGCCACACCCGTCTGGTGCTTCGCCCGATTGGAGGAGGCTGAGGGGGGCGGGGCCTGCGTGGAGCTACTGGGTGATGAGCCCGTCCCATTGGCTGACTGCTGCCTCAACCCCGCCTACGGCTACAGGCTCCGCCCCCACGGCAGCTGCCTCTCCTGCCGGTTAGCCGCACCCAAAACGAGCCCTGCCCACAACCAGCACCGCCCACAACAAGTCCCACCCACAACAAAGCCCTGCCCACTAAAAACCACGCCCACCAGACCCCACTCATCTCACCTCCATGGCCACGCCCACAAACCCTTTCTAGCCCCATCCCATTGGATGAGTTCCACCCAAGTGGCCACACCCAATGCAAAAGCCCCTCCCCTGTGAGGCCACACCTACACCACTGAAGCTCCACCCACCACCACCCTCGCTGCTCCCAGCCCCGCCCTCTCATGCCCCGCCTCTCTTGTGCCCCACCCAGAGGACTTTGGGCAGGGCTGGGGGACACCAGGTGGCCTCAGGTGCCACCAGGGGCCGTTGGGGGACACCCAGTGCCACGGGATGACTCCAGGTGACACCAAGTGACCCTGGGTGACTCCAGATGGCACCAGGTGACACTGAGTGATGCTGAATGACCCCGGGTGACAGTGGGTGACCCCAGGTGACACTGAGTGACACTGGGTGGCCCCTGGTGACACCAGGTGACACCAGGTGACACTGAATGACCTCATGAGACTGCCGGTGGTGCCATGTGACCCTGGGTGACACCAAGTGACACTGAGTGATCCCCTGTGATACCGGGTGACACTGAGTGGTGCTGGGTGACCCCAGGTGACCCCAGGTGACCCTGGGTGACCTCGGTGACGCCAGGTGATGCTGTGTGACCCTGGGTACCCCATGTCCCCAGACAGGGTGAGTGGGGCCCCTGGGGCCCCTGGAGCAGCTGCTCAGTGACCTGTGGGGAGGGGACCCAGCGGCGGGGACGCAGCCGGAGCTCCGGCGGGGACGATGGGGACAGGAGGGACTGGCAGCTGCAAGCGTGTCACCTGCCCTGCTGCCCAGGTGGGACATGGGGACACATGTGGGGGGGACATGAAGGACATGGGGGGGACACGGGGGCACATGAGGGGACATGGGGAGGCCATGGGGGAACAATGGGGATATGGGAGTTCATAGGGTGAGATGAAGACATGGGGGGACATGAGGGATGTGGGGAGACAGAGGGGTTGTGGGTGGATGTGGGGACACGGGGGGGG
>NW_020885158.1:0-11110 GCF_003945725.1 Corapipo altera
GCAGCTCCAGCCCCAGCCACCAGTGCCTGTGAGCAGGGGCAAAAAAAGGAGGAAACCCCTTCAATTTACTCTGGGAGTTTTTAAGGCAAGAATCATGGGATGGTTTGGGTTGGAAGAGACTTTAAAGATGAGCTTAATTCCATCCCCCTGCCGTGGGCAGGGACAGCTTCCACCAGCCCAGGCTGCTCCAAGCTGGCCTTGGACACTTGCAGGGATGGGGCATCCTGTGGGAAATCCATTCCAGCCCCTCAGCACCCTGGCAGGGAGGGATTTCTTCCTAAGAGCTCATCTAAACCAGCCCATGGAATCATGGAATTGTTTGGGAGCATAAAGATGATCTTATTCTACTCCCTGCCATGGGCAGAGACACCTCCCACCAGCCCAGGTTGCTCCAAGCCCTGTCCAGCCTGGCCTTGGACACTTCCAGGGATCCAGGGGCAGCCACAGCTTCTCTGGGCAACCTGTGCCAGGGCCTCCCCACCCTCACAGCCAGGAATTCCTTCCCAGTATCCCATCCAGTGGGAAGCCATTCCCTGTGTCCTGTCCCTCCATCCCTTATCCCAAGGCAGGTGAATCACAGACCCCCAAAAACGGACCAGGGGTCTTCTCAGCACCCCCCCCCCCGAGCACCCCATGGATAAACTGTCCCTCAGAGTTAATCACCTAAGCTGGTCTCAAATGCCACTGGGTGACAGGTCATTTGTTCTGCTGCTCATTTAGAACGACGCCGTTTGCCCGTGTTCCAATTCCAGCCCGCGGGTACATCGATTAGCTGATGTTCTGCATGGGTGGCATTGGGAAGGACGGAGACAGCTCCTGTTCCTGGTTGTATTTCTGATGATTCCCAGCTTTGGGAAGGCAGGTGGGGCTCTTGGCGTCGGGGAGGAGCAGGAGGTGGATGTTTGCAGAGCAGGTGGATGCAGCAGGATGCTGTGAATGTGTGTGGATGATCCATGTGCTGTGTCCTCCCAGGGGGGCAGGAGGCCAATGGCCCCTAGGCTGTGCCAGCCCTGGTGTGTCACAGCCCCAGGGCAGGGCCCGTCCCTGTGCTGGCACTGCTGGGGCACCTCCAGCCCTGGGGGCAGCTCTGGGCCCCTCAGACAAGAGTGACAGCACTCCAGGGGTGCCCATCAGGTTGGGCTCAGCCCTGCCCACCTTGGAAGCCTGGAAGGGGCTTTGGCCAAGGCCCCTCCAGGGCAGGAGCTGGGAGCCCCCTCTGGGACACGCTGTGCTGAGCAGGGGGGACGTGGGGACGCTGCTGGTCCCCCAGAGATGTTCCTCACTGAAAGCACAACCCCCTCCTCTCCACCAGCCCTGTCCCCTGCTGGCCCTGAGGGTCAGAACCTGCAAAGGTTTCCAGCTGGAAACCCAGCTGGGCTCCCTCTCCAGCCTCCCACCCTCTGGAAAAGCCCCTCCAGAGGGGACAGGAGACAGGCAGAGGGCTCTGGGGTCCCCAAATCAGGGGGATCTGGCAGCACTGAGCTCCACCTACGGGCTCCCAGCAGGGGCCACGGCTAAACCAGCCCACAACCATCCCCCAGCTTGGGACCAGGAGGGGAACCCTTGGGAACCCTCGGGAAAGGGACAGCGGGAGGGTTACACTGAGAAATGGGGGGTCACCGATCCCCCAAGCTGAGCCAAAAGTGAATTCCCCCCAGCCCCACCTTGCTGCTGCCCCAGAGTCACCCCCCGTGCTGGCAGTGATCCCCCTGAGCTGGCACCGTGGTCCTGTGGTGCCATCCCTGGGGATGGGCTGTGCCAGTGGGGTTTGGAGCGTGTGCAGGGAAGGGAACGGAGCTGGGAAGGGGCTGGAGCAGCAGGAGGGGCTGAGGGAGCTGGGGGGGCTCAGCCTGGAGCAAAGGAGGCTCAGGGGGGACCTTCTGGCTCTGCAACCCCCTGACAGGAGGGGGGAGCCGGGGGGGGTCAGGCTCTGCTCCCAGGGAACAAGGGCCAGGAGGAGAGGGAACGGCCTCAGGTTGTGCCAGAGGAGGTTTAAATTGAACATCAGGGATAATTCCTTGATGGAAAGGGGCTGCCCAGCCCTGGCACAGCTGCCCAGGGCAGGGGTGGAGTCCCCATCCCTGGAGGGGTTTAAAATCCATGTGGATGTGGCACCTGGGGACATGGTCAGTGGTGGCCTTGGCCGTGATGGGGATGGTTGGACTCGGTGACCTTGGAAGTATTTTCCAACCGAAAGAATTCCGCGATTCCAGCGCCGTGTTGCTCATCCTGTACTGAAGATCCCCAGCTGGCCCTGCACTGAGGGGAGGGAATTTGGAGAGCAAAACGAGCAGCATCCACCCCCCCCCCTGCACTTCCAAATCCACTCGGTGATTAATCCGGGTGAGTCAGGGCCGGGAGCCTCGCGCAGCTCCTGGAATGTCTCCGGCTCTCCCAAGGCACGGATTGCACGCCGGGCCCTGGCAGGGATGGGCAGCCTCCCCAACAAACTGGCTCTGGGCTGTGATTTTCCTGATTTTCCCGCTGCTCCGGGCTGTGGTTCCCCTCAGGGGTGTCATTGTGCTGGTTTAAAGGTAAACCAGCAGGGGAAATGAACCCAACTCAAAAGCGAGATTATAAATCAGAATAACAATTTAATAAAATAAGACAATAAAAACAGATTATACAGACAAACGATTGGTTTTAACCCACAAAACCCAAATGTATAACCCAGCGCCCTGGGGCATGAACAGAGTGGTGTTTGTTGGGCCCCCTGAGTCCAAAGGAAAAGGAGAGGGAAAAAACCTGTTGGTGAGAGTGGTGGTGCAGTCTGGGCAAGAGTGGTGGTTGCAGTCCAGTCGAGAGTGGTGGTCTCAGTCCTTCTCTGTTTCCCATGAGTGGTTAAAAAAGTCCCAAGACTCCAAGATTATCTATCCTCAGGTTCAGGCAGGAATGCCCAGTGCCTCCCTCAGGGCGGGAGTTCCACACTGGGTGTGAGGACAGGAGCACCCTCCTATCTGTGTCCAGTTCTGGGCCCTCAGCTCAGGAAGGACATGGAGGTGCTGGAGCAGGTCCAGGGAAGAGCAGCGAGGCTGGTGAAGGGACTGGAGCACAAGTGCTGTGAGGAGAGGCTGAGGGAGCTGGGGGGACTCAGCCTGGAGAAGAGGAGGCTCAGGGGAGACCTCCTCACTCTCTGCAACTCCCTGACAGGAGGGGGGAGCCGGGGGGGGTTGGTCTCTTCTCCCATCAGCAAGACAAGAGGGCTGGGTCTTCAGCTGTGCCAGGGGAGGTTTAGGTTGGATATTAGGAAGAAATTCTTTCCAGAGAGGGTGCTCAGCCATTGGAATGGGCTGCCCAGGGAAGGGGTGGATTCTCCATCCCTGGAGGTTTTTAAGGACAGACTGGATGTGGCATCAGTGCCATGGGCTGGGAACCACAGCAGGGTTGGATCAAGGGTTGGACTTGATGATCTCGGAGATCCCTTCCAACCCAGCTGATTCTGTGATTCTGTGATCTCACAGGCCTCTTAACACCCAGTTTACAGCCTGAGGGGTCAGGGCTGCTCTGGGCAGAGGGTGTAAATGGTTCATTGATAACAGTTTCTGGACAGTGGCATGGAAGGCTCTAGAATACACAGCTTTGGGTTACTCCCACCCAGTGATGAACTGGTCCCAGCTGTTCTAACCAGGACAGTCATCCATGGTAATTCCTGCCCTGGTGTTCCATCCAGAGGCTTGGGGAGCTTTCCACGTGCTCCCAGGAGGAGGAACTTTGTACCGTGTCCTTTAAGGAGAAGTTGAGCCTCTGTGATGGGGAATTTAGATGAGGATTAACACCCCTGGGGGAGGAGAGGAGAGGAGAGAGGGGGCAGAGCACTCCTGCTGCCTGCAGGCTGTCCCCCTGCAGGTGGATCCATCCTGCAGGTGGATGCTCTGGCACAGCCAGGAGGATGTGCCTGTGCTCTTCCCTCCTCTCTCTTCCAGCAGGAAAGACACGAGGCAGCTCCTCCAGCCTCTTCTTTGTGGCCCAAGAGGTCTGTGGGTGCTTTTCATCCCCACCCTGTAAAGCCCTGGCTGGGCCAAGCTCCACGTGCTGCTCTTCCCACGGCAATGAAAGTGCTGGAGTTGATCCCATCCCTTTTCTTGGAGGGGTTTTGCAGCCAAGGAGGTGTTTGGGGCTGGGAAATGGGGTCATGTGCCAATGGAGAGCTCTGTGGTCTTCAGCCCACCCTTCTCTCCTCTGGGAACAGGCTGGGAGAGCTGGGGGGGTCACCTGGACAAGAGAAGGCTCCAGGGAGAGCTGAGAGCCCCTTGCAGGGCCTAAAGGGGCTCCAGGAGAGCTGGAGAGGGACTGGGGACAAGGGATGGAGGGACAGGACACAGGGAATGGCTTCCCACTGCCAGAGGGCAGGGACAGATGGGATATTGGGAAGGAATTGTTGGCTGGGAGGGTGGGGAGGCCCTGGCATAGGTTGGGCAGAGAAGCTGTGGCTGCCCCTGGATCCCTGGAAGTGTCCAAGGCCAGGTTGGACAGGGCTGGGAGCAACCTGGGCTGGTGGAAGGTGTCCCTGCCCATGGCAGGGGATGGACCAGACCTTTAAAGGTCCCTCCCAACCCAACCCATTCCGTGGTTTGGTGGCAAAGCTGCTCTGCTGGGCTGAGGTCCTGCTGCCTTGGGATGGGAAAACCCCCTCCCTGGGTGCACCCACAGAACATTCCAGGGCCAAACTGGTGTGGAAGAGTCTCCAACAAGAGGAACTCAACCTCCCCACCCTCTGTTGGCCACAGCTGGTGGTTCTCACCCTCCCCTGCCCTCCTGTGTCCCTCCAAGGGACGTAACGGTGGAAACGAAGAAAACAGAAGGGCCTTAATGAGAAACAGGTCCTGCTCCAGGATCCTGGAGGCAATTACCTCCTCCAGCTCCTTCCCTGCTCCCAGCCCCATTCCCTGCCCTCCTGCAGCACCATCTCCTTGGATCCCCGGGAGGAGGGAGGGAAACAAAACCCCAAACCTGCTCGGCTCCAACTCCCTTCAAAGAATTTTTCCCCGGCTTTTTATAATTTGCAGCCGTAAGGAAAGGAAAAAAAAAACAAGTTCCACTTTGTGCTTGGAAAAGAGAATAATAGATCAGTAAGGCTTGAACCTTCCAATTCAGCCATCCAGGGAAGTGGGGACAGGCCCTTGGATAAATATTTAACTGCTGAGGGCTTTGATATGAAGAACCTGCTTTTCCTCTGGCCCGGGGAGGGGGGGAGGGAGGGTTTGTTGCCTCTTGTGATAAGGAGGAGGATAAATGGAACATCTGCTGGAGAGTCCCTGTTTGTTTTTTTAATGTCAAGCCCGCTGTTGTGCGGGGTTTGCTCAGAGCTGGGGGTGTAATGAAGAAATTTCAGCCCTTCAGACAGGTCCAAATAATCCAAATAATCCCAAGGGCTTTGCCCTGAGCCCTAAAGCAGCCGGTGCTGTCCCTGCTGGACACTGGGATTGGGATGGCACCGGGAATGGGAGCTGGGTGCTTGGTTTCAGGGGTGACAGGTGACCAAGAGAGGGTGGGGAGGTTGAGTTCCTCTTGTTGGAGACTCTTCCACACCCATTCAGCCCTGGAATGTTCTGTGGGTGCACCCACTGAGGGGGTTTTCCCATCCCAAGAGCTTCTCCAGTTGGGATGTGGCTCCAGCCGTGGGAGTTTTGGTCCAAGCTCCCCAAAGCCTGTTTGGGGAGGCTCAGGCTGCTTGGCCAGGGAAGCCACGGGGGTTTGGGGGTTTATTTGGGAATTCCTGAAGAGAAGAGTCGGACTTTGCCAGAGTGGGAAGCCAAGAGGAAGGGAGAGCTGAGAGCTCTTCTGGAGAGGAACCTGGGACAAGGGATGGAGGAACAGGACACAGGGAATGGCTTCCCACTGCCAGAGGGCAGGGAGAGATGGGAGATTGGGAAGGAATTCCTGGCTGTGAGGGTGGGGAGGCCCTGGAATGGATTTCCCAGAGGCTGCCCCATCCCTGGAAGTGTCCAAGGCAAGGTTGGAGGAGTCTTAGAGCAACCTGGGCTGGTGGGAGGTGTCCCTGCTCATGGCAGGGGGGGAATAAGATCATTTTTAAGCTCCCAAACAATTCCATGATTCCATGGGCTCGTTTAGATGAGCTCTTAGGAAGAAATTCCTCCCTGTCAGGGTGGGGAGGGGCTGGAATGGATTTCCCACAGGGTGCCCCATCCCTGCAAGTGTCCAAGGCCAGCTTGGAGCAGCCTGGGCTGGTGGAAGCTGTCCCTGCCCACGGCAGGGGGTGGAATTAAGCTCATCTTTAAAGTCTCTTCCAACCCAAACCATCCCATGATTCTTGCCTTAAAAACTCCCAGAGTAAATTGAAGGGGTTTCCTCCTTTTTTTGCCCCTGCTCACAGGCACTGGTGGCTGGGGCTGGAGCTGCTGCTGGTTGTGGGTGAGCTCCTGAGGCACAGGGGAAGCTTCACCTGCTCCTTGCTGTGATTTAATCCAGAATATTGGGCACTTAAGTCAGTCAAAAAGCCATAAATCTGCTGGGCTCAATCCTGGCCTAAACAGTCCCCGGAGGATACAAGACTTCACCAAGTGCCCCCCAGGGCATGTCCTGTTCCAAGGGGGTTCTCCATGGGATGGAGGAAAACACCCACAAGGACAGAGAGGGTCGAGCTGGGAGTTGGCTCAGAGTTGGAAACAGCACAAGGAAAAAGGAAAAGAAGAAAATGGGGATCAGATCCTATCACCTGATCACATGTGAACTTCCCACCCGACCTCACCCATCCAGGACTTCCTGGTGTGGAAAACCCATCCCAAAGAACAATCCTGGTGCCAAAGGGGCTGAAGGGAAGGAAAACAACCATGGGAAGGCTCCAAATCAACGGGATTTTCCACCAGAACACCTGGGATGAGACTGCAACGATGCAGGGCAAGGAGATTTTTGAGACTTCTCCAAAATGCGGCTGCCTCGAGCCAGAGGAGCCTCCTCCCGGCCCAAACCCGGCCTGGGGGCACCACAACAACAGCCTGTGCTCTGCAGCAGCTGCTCCGTGTTCCCTGGGGACAGGCCAGCGCTTCCTGCAGGGCTCAGGCTGCTGGAATTCCCCGTGGATTCGCCCCCAGCCGCCCTCCCAGCTGCTCGGCACGGGCTGTTCCCTGGAGGCCACGGAGTTCAGGGGTTTGGCCACACACCGGCCTGGACACGGGAGCACGGCTGGGGAGCAGAGGGGGGGTTGGGATCAGCTCCCCCTCACACCGGGCAGGGGACAAGGATGGGGCAGGAGATGGGTCTAGTGAGGGGGCCAAGGGTGAAGGAGGGGTCTAAGGATGGACCTAAAGATGAAGGACAGGTCTAAGTACAGGTCAAAGGGTGAAGGATGGGTCTAAGGACTAAGGATGTGTTAGAGGACAAAGGATGGGTCAGGGGACAAAGGATGGGTCAGGGGACAAAGGATGGGTCAGGGGACAAGGATGGGGCAGGGGATGGGTCTAGAGAGGGGTCCAAGGACAAAGGAGGGGTCTAAGGATGGGTCTAAAGATGAAGGAGGGGTCTAAGGACTAAGGATGTGTCAGGGGACAAAGGAGAGGTCAGAGGATGAAAGATGGGTCAGGGGATGGGTCTAGTAAGGGGTCTAAGGATGAAGGAGGGGTCTAAGGACAGGTCTAAAGGTGAAGGGTGGGTCTAAATACAGGTCAAAGGGTGAAGGAGGGATCTAAGGACTAAGGATGGGTCAGGAGACAAAGGACAGGTCAGGGGATGGGTCTAGTGAGGGGTCCAAGGACAAAGGATGGGTCTAAGGATGGGCCTAAAGATGAAGGGTGTGTTTAAGTACAAGTCTAAAGGTGAAGGGTGGGTCTAAGGACTAAGGACGTGTCAGTGAACAAAGGATGGGTCAGGGGACAGAGGATGGGTCAGGAGATCAAAAATGGGTAAGGGGATGGGTCTAGTGAGGGGTCCAAGGATGAAGGAGGGGTCTAAGGATGGGTCTAAAGATGAAGGATCGGTCTAAGTACAGGTCAAAGGACAAAGGATGGGGCAGGGGACCAAGGATGGGTCAAGGGACAGGTCTAATGAGGGGCCCAAAGATGAACACTGGGTCCAAGGACAGGTCTAAAGATGAAGGAGGGGTCCAAGGACAGGTCCAAGGATGAAGGAGGGGTCCAAAGACAGGTCCAAGGGTGAAGGGTGGGTCTAAAGATGGGTCTAAAGATGAAGAGTAGGTCTAAGGATGGGCCAAAGGAAGAAGGAAGGGTCAAAGGATGCAGGATGGGTTAGAGGACAAAGGATAGGTCTAGTGAGGGGTCCAAGGACAGGTCTAAAGATGAAGGATGAGTCTAAGGATGCATCTAAGCACAAAGGAGAGGTCTAAGTACAGGTCCAAGGACAAAGGATGTGTCCAAGGACGGGTCTAAGGGTAAACACCACCCAACCACCTCTTTGGGCAGGACACCCCAGGGCAGATCTTGCCTTCCAAGGGTTAACACCCCTCACCCTGAACCAGCTGGGCTTCAGTTCCCCACCTCTGCATTTTTAGGCCCCTTCCATTCCCAGTTTGTTCCTTCCCAGTGAACAATCATTAACCAGCCCTGCAAGATTTCAATGGCCCGTGGAATCCAGGAGCTATTAAACGGGCATTATATATTATCTCAGCCACTCCAAATGGTTTGTTTCCCTTTCAGGAGGACCACTCAGGAGAATGTTTATGGATGGTGGATTTATGGAAGTCGGGGGATCTTTTTTTTTTTTTTTAGGAGGAAACGTTCCGTTCCTCCCAGTTAAACGGTCGCCAGCTGGAGGCTCCCGGGCAGGAAAATGGGAGGCTGAGAGCTCCAAAAAACACTTAACCCCTGCTTCAGAAAGGTCTGGTGCACAAAAAATGATGGATTAAAAGCTGGAAATAAAGTCCAGGACACAACACTCCAGGAAGTTTAAGAGTCAAGTGGTACGTGGGGACCTTGCTATGGAGAGGAACCGGTGGCTGCTGCTGTCACAAATATAGGGGGGTGTTTTCCTTTTTTGGTGGAAAAATCCAGGAGAGAAGCCCCAGAGCACCCTGAGAGCTTCCCTCCATCAATCCCAACCCACAGCTCGTGGGGAGAGACCTTCCTGCCCTTGCCAGGGGTTCCCCGGCCCTGCTGAGCCCACTCGGCCCCACCCGGGGATGGGGGATGGGGGGGGAGGAGAGAAAGGGGTTTGGGACACGGGACTGGAGGGACAGGACACAGGGAATGGCTTCCCACTGCCAGAGGGAAGGGAGAGATGGGAGATTGGGAAGGAATTCCTGGCTGTGAGGGCAGTGAGGCCCTGGCACAGGTTGCCCAGAGAAGCTGTGGCTGCCCCTGGATCCCTGGAAGTGTCCAAGGCCAGGTTGGATAAACTTGGAGTAACCTGGGCTGGTGGAAGGTGTCCCTGTGGGCTGGAACTAAATGATCTTTAGGGTCCCTTCCCACCCAAACCAGGCTGTGATTCCACAGAGCAGCCTGAGGGGCACCAACCCATGGGTCCTGCCAGAGAGAGGCAGGAGGGGGGGAAATCCAGACCCCAAATCACCCCAGGAGATCCCACCCAGCACTTGGGATCCCCGGTAGCGTCCTCAGACTATCAGCTCTCAGGTCCAGGACCTCCTTCCACGCTGGAACACAGGGAACAGAAAGCCCCAGTGCAAAGCAAGCCAAGAGCCTGGTGGCAGAGCTGAAACCAGAAGGGGTTGATCAGAGAAATCATCTTTCCAGGGATGAGCTCCATTCCGTGTTTGAGGTCTGGAGGAACCCAGAGAGCACAGAGGACTCGGACACCACTGAAGGGCGACAATAAAAAACCCCCACCCTACAACTGCACGGCTGGAAAACAAGAACTAGCCGAGAACAGCCCCCAAAAAGCCACTTTTCCCTCTGTTCCAGAGGTCTGATCCACCACATCCAGGTCAATAAACAACTCCGACTCGAACTGGAGAAAAGAAGAAGCTGCCTCTTTAACGCACTAATTACGATCCCGAAGCACTAATGGGATTAGAAAGCAGGATTTAGTGGTTGTCTCCTGGAAAATCATTAAGTGCCATCAGAGCAAATGAAGCTCCCCGGTTCTCCCGGCAGCTTTCGGGAAGCCGGGTCCTTCCGCAGCGCCACGGTGGCCCCTGGCGGGGTGTGAGCACAGCAGAGCCCAATTAACATCGGCTCCTGCCTCTGTTAATTCATTAATCGGGAGCTCGGGTTGCCCGGCACCACCGGGAAGGGAGCACTGGAGACCCCGGGAAAACTGGAGAGAGTCAGGCAGGGATCAGAGGAGTCACGGAGTGGTTCGGGTTGGGAGGGAGCTTAAGGATGATCTTATTCCATCCCCTGCCGTGGGCAGGGACAGCTTCCACCAGCCCAGGTTGCTCTAAGCTGGCCTTGGACACTTGCAGGGATGGGGCATCCTGTGGGAAATCCATTCCAGCCCCTCCCCACCCTGACAGGGAGGGATTTCTTCCTAATGGTTCATCTAAAGCAGCCCATGGAATCATGGAATGGTTTGGGAGCTTAAAGATGATCTTATTCCACCCCCTCTGCCACAGGCAGGGACACCTCCCACTAGCCCAGGTTGCTCCAAGTTCATCCAGCCTGGCCTTGGACACTTCCAGGGATCCAAGGGCAGCCACAGCTTCTCTGGGCAACCTGTGCCAGGAAGGTGGAGAGCGATGAAGGACAAGGGGCATCGCTGTGTTTGTGCAACCCTGGGTAGGATTCCCATCTCCACGCCCTTCCCTGCTCCTTCCCCTTGCAGGATGTTGAGGAATCCCATCCCCATTGGGGGATGACGAGTTTCCTGGTCCAAACCTGCCCCAGCCCCGTGTCAGGGTGACCTGGAGCATGTGGTGCCCACCCACCTGGGGGATCAACCAGCCTGGGGGGACCAGAGGGAAGCTTTGTCCTCAGCAAGGACTGCTCTGGCCAAGGGGAGAGCATGGATTGGGAGCTGAAATGGAAATATAACAGGAGAGGAGAAGGGGAAGGGGAAGGAGAGGAGGAGAAGAGAAGAAGGAGAAGGAGGAGAAGTAAGAGGAGAAGGAGAAGGAGAAGGAGGAGAAGAAGAGAAGGAGGAGGAGGAGAAGGAGAAGGAGGAAGAAGAGGAGAAAGAGGAGAAGGAGAAGAAGGAGGAGAAGGAGAAGGAGAAGGAGAAGGAGAAGGAGAAGGAGAAGGAG
>NW_020885158.1:11120-12946 GCF_003945725.1 Corapipo altera
CAGCTCAGTGAGGGTTCCCTCCTGCAGCCGTGGTGATGCTCTCGGAAGGACCAAAGCAAACATGACTTTGCAGTGCCTGAGCACAGAGGAGGGGGGCAGGGTGGCCTTACAGGAGGAATTTTCCAGCTGAAATAGTTTAATTTCCAGAAGCTAAAAGCATTTAGAGACCAAAACCTCCCAGCCCAGGGGAGAAGGAGGGTGACCACCCTCACTCCGTGCAACGACCGAGGCCCAAGAGCCGCCACAGCCCCGGGGGTGCGATGGGGGAACGAGTGACACCACGATGCTGAGGCCTCCAGACACATCTGCCACCCCAAACCCAAGGGGGGGCCCAGGGCCTGGCAGTTGGAGCAGCTCAGGAAGACAGAGGGGTTTGACTCCTCAAGTGTCCCAGCTGGACGTGGCTGGGCAGGAGGGTCTGAGCTGCTGTGCCAGGGTGACCAGGCTGCCCCCACATCCCTGCCCGGGATCCTGGCACAGCCTTTTTATCCTCAAGGACCCCAGATTTAGGGACAACAGGGCAGTTTGTCCTGGAGCTCCTGTTTCAGGAGGGGAGCAGCCACTCCATCCTCAGGGGGAGCAGATGATGCCCCAAGGCGGCCGCTGGTCCTCTTTGTCCCCCCCTCCACAGGGGCAGCAGGAGGGATTCCTGAGCACGGACATCAAAAGGGGTGGAAGGAGATAGAGAGGGAGAGTGTTGGCACCGGGGAATCCTTTCCCTGCACAGCAGCAGCCTCTGCCGGCACCGGAGCCGCAGAGCAGGAGCAGGGGGAACGTGGGCAGAGCCTCCTCCAAACACCACCAGGGACGGAAAACACACCGGGAGGTGCCCGGGATGCAACCTGTCATCCCCGTAAGGCTTTCCATGTCCCTATATCCACACTTCAGCTGGAAGATGATCCTTCCCACCTCGCTCTGGCACGTGCTCGCACCCCGTCCAGCCCGCCCATCCCACACTCCGGCATTCCAGGGCTTTGCCAACCAGCAGCCCCGGTGCCCCCCAGGATGCTCCCCGTCCACCCCACGCTCCCAAAACGAGGGAGCAAAGCACACACACACACACACACACACACACACAACATCTCTGCCGACCGCCGGAACCCACAGCACAGCTCAAACCGAGACGCCGCGCTCCGACATTTCGGGATAAAAGCACTTTCCCCAAGGAGCCGGGACGGGATTCACCCCCGTGACACCCCCCGGCGCCCCGTGGCACCCGCTTACTTGGGGGTGTGCGCCTCGTCCACGCGGTGGCCCAGCTGGAACTCGTGGGACTTGCTGCGGTGCAGGGCGGTGAAGCCGGGGATGAGGTGGATGAGCTTCCTCGAGGAGGGCGGGGGAGTCCCGGGGGGCTTCAGTTTGTTCCTGCGGCGCACGGGGGGCGTCCCCGGCGGGGTCATGGTGGTGACGATGTTGGGGGTGCGCGGGGGGGTGTGGGCGGCGTGGCGCTGCCGGGGGGACGGCGGCAGCGAGCGGTGGCCGGACTCGAGCGGGGGGCAGAGCCCCGGGTGGGTCTCCACGGTCAGGCGGTCCACGTGGGTGTAGAGGGGCGCGTGGGGGGAGCCCCCGTGGCAGTGGTGCTGCCCGCACTTGGGCGGGACCTTGGGGCTCTGCGAGAGGTGCGTCCGTGCCCACTGCCCCTGCTCCGCCGGGCACCCCGGGCTGTTCTCCTTGCCCGGCTCCGTCGTGGGCCACTGGATGGTCCAGTCCTGCTTGGAGAGGCTCCCGCCTGCGACAGAGCACAGAGACACGGCCGTGTGGGGCAGGAGGAGAGGCACGTCCCCAACTCATCCTCGGATGTGTCTGAGGTGTCCCATCCCTGGATG
>NW_020885158.1:12956-18533 GCF_003945725.1 Corapipo altera
TGTTTGAGGTGTCCCATCCCTGGATGGTTTGAGATGTCCCATCCCTGGATGTGTTTGAGGTGTCCCAGCCCTGGATGTGTTTGGGACATCCCATCCGTGGAACTGTTTGAGACATCCCACACTTCCAAGATGTCCCAGCCCTGGGTGTGTTTGGGATGCCCTGCCCCTGGATGTGTTTAAAACATCCCATCCTTGGATGTGTCTGGGATGTCCCATCCCCTGGAATTCTTTGACATGTCCCATCCCTGGATGTGCTTGAGATGTCCCATCCCTGGTTGTGTTTGAGGTGTCCCATCCCCTAGATGTGTTTGAGGTGTCCCGTCCCTGGGTGTGTTTGGGATGCCCCACCCCTGGATGTGTTCAAGACATCCCATCCTCAGATGTGTTAGAGATGCCCCATCCCCTGAACAGTGAAAAACATGTAAAATAAAAAGAAATTAATAAACATAAATAAGGATAAAAATAAATAAAACCATTTAAAAAAAGAAATTAAAAATCAAACTAAGGGCAGAGCTGCAGCCCCAAAGCCACCGCGGGGCCACCACCAAGGCCCAGCCCCGTGGGGACACGGCAGGGGACAATCTGGGGGGGCCCCAAACTGGGCATCAGCCGGTGCCACCTCGCTCCTTGTCCCCAAGGCCACCCTCAATTAACGCCCCCGCTTAATTAACCCGCACCCAGGGGCCGCGCGCGTATGCAAATCACTCTGCATATATGCAAATGACCGCGCTTCCCATTGGCGGCCCCGCGCGCGCAGATTTGCATAACTCGGAGCCGCCCGCGCGCCGCTAATTGGCGGTAATTAACAAAGATTAACGGGAGGATCTCCCCGTGCCCCGCCGGCCTCTTGTCCCCTCCTGTCCCTGGAGCCAAAATAACCCCCCGGAAAAACCGGGAAAAGCTCCTCCCAAGGCGGGAATGCGGCGGGGAGCGGGAACGCGCCTCGCTGGGATCGGCTTTAACCGGGAATGCGCTTAAAAAGGGGGGAAAAACCCCACAAACATCCCCGGGCTCCTCCCCGTTAAACGCCTTCGGATCCCGCTCCCTCCCGGCGCTCCCCCCGAGCTCATTCCCAGCTGGAAAAACCACGGAAAGTCTCCTCCGGCCACTTTTTCCCCGGGCTGTTTGCTCCTAAAAAACCGACTTATTCGGGGGTTTATTTTGTGTCGGAAACGTTAATTGGCCGTTGGGATAATTAGTCACAGCCGCCCACGGGCCACCTCTGCTGTCCCCGTGGCCACCAAAGGGCGGGATGGGCCCCTTGGATAAACCTTTATGGATCCCTCCCTGCTTCTCTCCCTCCGGCTTCCTCAGGGAAGGAGCTTTTCCTGAACCACTTCATCCAAAAGCAACGGGAAAACCAACTCCCGGGAAGAGGAGGCAGCGAGGAGCCGCTGGATCCAGAAGTGGATCCAGAAGTGGATCCAGAGGTGGGAAAACGGCACCTGTTTTCCACCTGCTCCAAGCAGCAAGTTTGGTTTTTTTTTTATTTTCGAGTTTTGCTTTGATTTCCTTCCAATAAAAACACCGGGAATAACTGGATGTTGCTGTGGGAGCTGGGAATTCCCGAGGCAGCCCCGCTGCTCCGAGCGCTCCTTCCCTTCCCAAAGGCACCTTCCCAGGGGACCGGATGGGGACGTGCACCAAAGGGAGCAGGATTTTGGCTGGTTTTGTCCCCACAGCCACCTCTCCCTGCACCAAAATCCACCTGCTCCAAGCAACAAAAAAAGCGAGTTTTCCTTTGATTTCCTTCCAATAAAACACCGGGAATAACTGGGTGTAGCTGTGGGAGCTGGGAATTCCCGAGGCAGCCCCGCTGCTCCGAGCGCTCCTTCCCTTCCCAAAGGCACCTTCCCAGGGGACTGGAGGGGGACAGAGCAGGATTTTGGCTGGGTTTGTCCCCACGGCCACCTCTCCCTGCACCAAAATCCCGGGATAACGCCCTCAACAGTGCAAAATAGACTCTGGCATCACCCTGGGATTCCGGGAGGGATTGACTCTTCCAACCTCTCCACCACAGCAGCACCGCTCCCAAATCCACCCCAAACAGGGGTTTTTTTCCTGCTGCTCGTGGCCCTGCCTGACCCTGCGCTGTCCCCGAGCCGCTCCCGGGGCCACGGCAGCTCCTAAATATTCATCTCCAGCTCGTTTTTCCCGGTAGGATCAGCAACAACCCGCACACGGAGCTCGGCAGTCACGGCCCATCAACCCCTCGAGCCGCAGAGGCCCCGCTCGGCTCTTATTTAATATCAAATTAATCCCATTCCCAGCTCGAAGCCGACGCCTCGGCTGCTGATCAAACACCACTTCCAAGAGGAAGGATCCAGCGCCCCAGGAAAATCCAATACAGGCTCGTTAACACAATAAAGGGGGGGGGTGGGATATAGATTTGCCACTATTTTTGATAAATATAACACGCTTTCGGTTTATAAGGTGCTCCAGGGCTTTCCCTGGATGCTCCGGATGGGAAGTGTCTCCTTTTCCAGCATCCTGGCAAAATCCATCACTGGGAAACAGCATCCAAGCCCCTTCCCCTGCCCAGGCAGAAGTGGCCTGGGAAATTAGATGGCTCTAATTAATGGCTGCACAAACAAAGATTGATGGGAAAGGTTAATGCAGAGCCTCGTTCCTGCTTTATTAATACAAATCTTGGTGTCCAAAAATCGGCCACCGCTGCCCTTGCCAAGGAATTAAGGATTTTAGAGGGGCTGCAACTTGGTCATTAATTATGTTTTTAGGACTGGGATGGCCTCTGGCTTTGCAAGGAGAGAAAATGCAGCTCAAATGCAGATTAAAGGGTGTGTTGGAACATCTGGGGTTCCTTCTGGGGGACCCGAGATCCCAGCGCTGCATCCCAAGGGAGCTTTTCCACCCCCCATCCCACACAGCAGCCGGAGGGGAAGCTCCCAGGGAGCTCCTCGGGGCTGTGCCAACCTCACGGGCACCTGGGTGGTGCTCATGGAGCTGTGGAGGCAACCAGGAGCTCTGCATCCATTGGAAAGCAGCTAGGGATGGATGGAGGGATGGAGGGATGGATGGAGGGATGGAGGGATGGATGGAGGGATGGAGGGAGAGATGGAGGGATGGATGGAGAGATGGAGAGATGGATGGAGGGATGGAGGGATGGATGGAGGGATGGATGGAGGGATGGAGGGAGGGATGGAGGGATTAAGGGATGGGTGGAGGGATGGATGAAGGGATGGATGGAGGGATGGAGGGATGGAGGGATGGAGGGAGGGATGGATGGAGGGATGGAGGGATGGATGGAGGGAGGGATGGATGGATGGATGGAGGGATGGATGGAGGGATGGAGGGATGGAGGGATGGAGGGATGGATGGAGGGATGGAGGGAGGGAGGGATGGATGGAGGGAGGGATGGATGGAGGGATGGATGGAGGGATGGATGGAGGGATGGAGGGATGGATGGACGGATGGAGGGATGGATGGATGGAGGGATGGATGGAGGGATGGATGGAGGGATGGAGGGATGGATGGATGGATGGGTGGATGGATGGATGGAGGGATGGAGGGATGGATGCAGCACGGAATCAGTGCCCCCCCCCAGAGCCACAGCCCCACCCTGCTCAGTCCCAGCTGTCCCCAAGAGCCCCAGGGGACATTCCCAGGGTACCAGCAGTGCTGTCCCACCGGTCCCAATCCTGCATCCCACCCAAACATGCTGCCTGGACCACGGGAATCTCGGATCCAGCCCTGAGCAGCCGGGTGGGATCTCCTCCCACCACCCACCTCTGGCCAGGGATCCCACCATTCCCAGCTCCAGGAGAAAGGCAGGGACTGTGCTCCCACTCTCCCAGGGGACAAAAAGAGGGGGAATCCCGAGATGGAACCATTTGACCTGGCAGAGACAGGGATCACTGTGCTGAGCAGGATGCAGGGAGCCATCTGCCATCCTGGGTGGAGATTCCTGCCCCCCAATCCTCCAGAAATTCAGGGAGATTTGGTCTCCTGCACTGCCTGGAGCTCCTGTATCCCTCAGGCTCTGCCTGGCTCCTCCCTGTCCCCAGGGCTGGTGTCACCCATCGGAAAACACACTCCAGGAGTGTGGTGCCAGCAAGGCACAGACCCACCCCAGCTGGCAGTGCCAAGGACCCCAAACCTCCACCTCCAGCACTGCAGGAACGGCCACTGCAGCATCTCTGCAATGCCAGAGGGACAAAGCAGCAGCTCCCCCGGGAGCAGCGGGATGACAGATGGAGTTAAATGGAGCGCCGGGAAAGACAAACATCCCACGCCCAGAGAGCAGCAAAACTCCCTCCTGCAGGGACCCAAAGGGCCACCAACCACGTGCCACCAGCAGCGCTGGCACCCCCATCACCCACCCCATTAGGGAGCAAATGGAGCAGCCAGCATCCCACAGCCCTCCGGATCCCCCATCCCACAGCCCTCCGGATCCAGCATCCCACAACCCTCTGGATCCCCCATCCCACAGCCCTCTGGATCCCCCATCCCACAGCCCTCTGGATCCCCCATCCCACAGCCCTCCGGATCCAGCATTCCACAACCCTCTGGATCCCCCATCCCACAGCCCTCCAGATCCCCCATCCCACAACCCTCTGGATCCCACAGCCCTCTGGATCCCCCATCCCACAGCCCTCCGGATCCCCCATCCCACAGCCCTCTGGATCCACCAATTCATCTGGGAACCTCCGGAGGAACCAAAGATGCTTCAGCATCTTCACTGCAGCTGCTGAGCCAAAGGCCAGCGGGGATTTTCCAAAGCAAAGCAGGGAATTCCCTCGGCCGGGGGTGGGAGGGGAAAGCAGGATTTGTTTGCAAGAGTCTTTAAAAGTCAAAGGGGTTTAAGCAAAGAGCAGCTGAGAGCCTGCCCCGGCTCCTCTGGGGTGGCACCGCTGCCCTTCCTCAAACAGCACAGGGACTGAGTGCAAATGCCAGAGGGGAGCAGGGCAGGAGCACAGGCGGAGCTGGATTTGGGGAGTTTGGGTGTGGAGAGACTTGTGCTCCACAGGGAATCGTAGAATCACAGAATGTTGGAAAAGACCTCTGAGATCAGCGAGTCCAACCCTTGATCCAACCCCGCCGTGGTTCCCAGCCCATGGCACTGATGCCACATCCAGTCTGTCCTTAAACACCTCCAGGGACAGTGACTCCACCCCCTCCCTGGGCAGCCCATTCCAAGGGTTGATCACCCTCTCTGGAAAGAATTTCTTCCCAATATCCAACCTAAACTTCCCTGGCACAGCTGAAGACCCAGCCCTCTTGTCCAGAGGCTGGTTCCTGGGAGAAGAGCCCGACCCCCCCGGGCTCCCCCCTCCTGTCAGGGAGTTGTACAGAGTGAGGAGGTCTCCCCTGAGCCTCCTCTTCTCCAGGCTGAGCCCCCCCAGCTCCCTCAGCCTCTCCTCATGGGAATTGTGCTCCAGTCCCTTCCCCAGCCTTGTTACTCCCCTCTGGACCTGCTCCAGCCCCTCCATGTCCTTCTTGAACTGAGGGCCCAGAGCTGGACACAGCACTCCAGGGGTGCCCATCAGGTTGGGCTCAGCCCTGCCCACCTTGGAAGGGGCTTTGGCCAAGGCCCCTCCAGGGCAGGAGCTGGGAGCC